>NC_069504.1:828816809-829116809 GCF_027579735.1 Bombina bombina
GCTTTATTAAAACTAAGTAGCATAAGTGCAATCCAATACAATTACACAAAACTGTGATTGTGTGGAGTACAAGCTGCTTTCAATAGTGGAGAAAAGTGGTTTTAAACAGAATACAGTCTATTTTTTAAAATTATTCTGATTTAAAAAGAATTTCAGCAGCAGTTAAGAACTGTCACATACTATTTCAGTAAAATAAAGATTATGTAAAATATATTGCAGAAGAGTTCAATATGAATAATAGATATAATGGATTTTATATTTGCCCCAAATTCTGCTACAAGAATTCAACTCAATTCTAAATGGAAGTGGCTATGGATTCCCTCAAAAATAGGAAAGAAAATAGGGCTAGATTACGAGCGGACTGCTATTTATCCCTAACCCTGCAAGAAGTAAGTTTTTTGCGTGTCGGGTAGCACTCGTATTACAAGTTGAAAGTATAATGTTCTAACTCGACATTCGCAAAAAGCTGAACTTCGAATATCGTGTTAACGTATTAGCCCATAGAAGTCAATAGACCCGAGTGGAAAAAGTGAAAAAAAAAACCCTACTTGCGCGCAAACCCAGATCATGTTTTCCTAACTGGGCTAACCCGACATGGGAATAGGGCCCTCAATTCCTCCTGTATGTGTTTGTAAATGTTGTCTTGTCTCTTACAAGTTTTATATCATTGTTTTATTTAAATGAATTGTACCCATGGACAGTGCTGCAGAATATGTTGGCGCTTCATAAATAAAGTATAATAATAATATATATAATGTGCCATTTGCAGTACTAACACCTGAGACCTCATATCTTTGAACCATTTTTTTTTTTTGCTTTGTGAATATTGTTTTTTTTTTAATTTTTAAATATTTTATTGAAAAGATTCCAATGATACATGAAGCAAGTAACTCAAATGACAGATAGTGATACAAGAGTCTAGAGTTTGTTATACAATCATGAATATGAATTACAACTTTAGGAGCAAGTCCTATTTAATAAACCATTAACTCCAATTGTGGTTCCAAGATAGTGTTCATTAACCTTTTCTTTCTGCTGACGAGGTCCCTCATTAGTGTCCTTTTGGTTTACACCCATAATGTATGCTTTGAAACAATCCAAGTATGACTGCCATTGAATGAAACACTTTATAACAAATGACATATATGAGTAAGCCGCTCTAATTTGTAAACATTTATGACAAATACAGCTATAAACAGATAAATAAAACCAAAGAAGAAAAGAAATAAACAAAACAAAAGCTAAACGAAATAAAGGGAATTAAAGGGGGATCCCAGTGACCTAGTGGGCATCTGTTTTTACAGATAAACTATCGAGGATCAAACCTTTCTTTTGAAGTAACAAGACCAGGAAGTGGGAAGGGAACATGGATGATGAAGGTAGTGTTGTGGGTATAATGAGTGGTTCAATTGCTAGTATACTATCCATGGCTACTCTAACCTGTATCTTTTGTGGTGTTCCATCTCATAAGCATCATTTCATGAGTTGTGATCCTTCCTGTCCTATAAAAGTGATATCTTTTCAGAGCAAGCAACTCCTCTATCTGACCCTTCCATAGTGTGATGTTAGGTATCTCTTGTGTTTTCCACCTCTGTGGGATTAGAAGTTTAGCACTAGTGATCATAATGAGTAGTATCAGATTTTTGGCTTCATCTTTGAAATTTGATATATTGTGAAAAAGTAAGATGCCGGGGTGTGTTGTAATTTGGGATGAGAGAGTCCTGTTAATGTGTGTTATGATAGTTTTCCAGTAGTTTCCCAATCTGGGACAGGACCACCAGATGTGTAAGAGGTCAGCTGTTTCATTGCATTCTCGCCAGCATTTGTCACTAGCGAGCTTGTACATTTTTTGTATTCTCTTAGGTGTTAGATACCACCGGGACTTTTTTATTTATGTCGTATCCGAGATCTTACTGCCATTTATGGCTGTATGAGGGAAGGGAGTCAGGCCCTGTATCTGATAAAATCTTACATAAGGCTGAAATCAAAATATTGTGGTTGGCGATGTGCTGAGCATAAAGATTCAAGCAGTGTTAGGGGTCTAATAATATTTATTTTCTGTTTATGTGAGTCTATGTAATGTGATATTTGTATATGGGTGAGCCAAGTGGCCCTAGTCCATCCCTCCATTTCAGAAAGTAGTTGACTTGTTACCAACAAATTCTTGTCGGTGATGTTTTTCCATGTGTGGTTAGGGAGTTTAGGTATGTATTTTACATCCTACCTTAAGGTGGGTAGGAAGTGTAGATCAGGGTTTTTTATTAGGGGTGTCAGCGGTGATGGTCTGGAGGAGATGTGTGTGCTTGTTGCCAATATTCTGTCCCAGAGTGAAAAGAATTCTGCAAGAAGGGGATAAGCATGGATGGTTTTAGGCCTGTGAGCCGGTTGTACCCATCCCAACCACCCCACATTATGCGTAAACAGAAGTTCCCTGTCTAGTTGTACCCATTGTTTATTACTAGAGTTATGACTCCAGTCAATAAGTCTCTGTATGATGGCGGTGCGTCTATACCTTGCTATGTCAGGTATCCCTAGTCCCCCTTCATCTCTAGTCAAGTACAAGGTTCTTTTCGGTACCCTAGGTTTCGTGTTACCCCATATAATTAGTTGTAGTTGGGCTATGAAGTTTTTCGGCAATGGAATTGGCAATGTCTGTAACAGGTATAGAATCAGAGGTAGGATATTCATCTTGATTACATGAACTCCAGGAAAGTGGTTTGGTTTTCTAACAAGATAAATCTCTGATTACATTATTTTGTAGTAGTTTGTAGTTTGCTAGAAATAGATCTTGTGTGTCAGCATTCAGAAATATCCCTAAATTCATCTACGTTCAGGTGAAAATTTGAATGTTTCCCGTATTCCGCAATGGCATCGAGTAAATGTGGTAATGAGTTTTCTATATCAGTTAGTGTGAGTAGTATGTTGTCCACATACATAGCTAACTTATACTCTGAGGATGGTGTCTTGATGCCTGTGATGTATGGATTGGTTCTGATTCTGCAACCTAATATCTCGATAGTCAGGGCAAAAAGAATGGGTGACAGGGGGCATCCCTGTCTGGTGCCTTTTTTATGTTAAAGGGTTCAGATAAAATTGTGTTAACCTTTATCCTAGCTGTCGGATCTGAATATAAAGAGAAGACCTTGTTTATAAAAGTTTGTCCTATGTTTAGCTTCAACAGTGTGGCCCTGAGAAATTCCCAGTCCACCCTGTCGAACCCTTTTCGGCATCTGTAGATACTAGTGAGAATGGCATTTGGGTAGTCTGGGCATAAGTCTTAAGCTGTATTACTTTTAGGGTATTATCCCTCGCCTCTCTACTGGGAATGAAACCCACTTGGTCTGTTGCTGTTATTTGTGAAAGTAGGGGCTTTAACCTGTCCACAAGTATTTTGGCAAATATTTTTATGTCTAAATTCAAGAGTGAAATAGGACGGAAGTTTTGTGGGGCATCTGGAGTTTTACCAGGTTTTGGCAGCACTGTTATGTAGGCTTCTAGCATTGTTTTGGGAAAGCCTCTCGTGTCAACTAGAGAGCTAAACACCCTTTGTAATTTAGGGGCCAGTATCTGCGCAAACTTTTTGTAACATTTAGCGCTGTAAACATCTGGTCCCAGACTTTTCCCTGTTGGCAAGATTTTAATAGCTGTTGTGGTTTATTTAATGCTGGTAATAGCATCTAGTTTTTGAGATTGTTCTTATGTTAAACCCGGTAATTCTGTGTTTGCTAAGTATAGAGCTAAACTGTCTTTCCTCGTGTTTACCGTGTGTTGTGTTATTGAGTTACTTGTCAGGTTATAGATGGACGAATAGTACTTTCTAAATATGTCTGCAATAGCTAAACTGTCTTGTTTAACCTGCCCTGTATTGTTTTTGACTGCATGTATGTATGTTTTCAGTCGTTTGCGCTGAATTGTCCTAGCTAATAATCTGCCCGATTTATTCCCTTGTTCATAGTACCGCTGTTTGAGAATGAATGCTTTTTTTTTTGGTGATCATGTTGTAAATATTTATTTATTTCACTTCTGGTGGTTAACAGTTCTGTTAAGAGGGTATGGGTTCCCTGGTGTTTGTTTGTGTGCCTGTTCTAGAGTGTATTGCTCTTTCAGTAGTGATTCATATTTAGTTCTGTTTTGTTTAGTTATATAAGCTTTATGTTTTAAAAGCTCCCCTCTCACGATACACTTGTGTGCCTCCCATACATTGGTGTAAGCTGTTTCTGTGTCATCATTGATCTTGAAATATTCTACCAAAGATTTCTCTATTGCCACACCGATCAATGGATGATCTAGAATGGTATCATCCATCATCCACTGATAAGGAGACAGAGGCCTCTCCGGCCATTTAATTAAACAGGATACTGGTGCATGGTCAGACCATGTTATGGGATGTATGTGGATCTGTTTGACCATTGAGAGCAATAGTTCATCTGTCAAGATATAGTCAATGCGTGAGTAGGTGTTATGCGGGTGTGAGTAAAATGTATAATCAATTTCATTTGGGTGTAATACCCGTCAAGTGTCATGTAATGCCAGAGAATGTAGTTGTGTGTTGATGTTTCTTTTAAGGATGTAAGAGGGTCCTCCATATGTGTCTATACTAGGGTCAAGAGGGACATTGAAGTCTCCCCCCACTATCAGTAATCCCTTCCTATGATCTATTATTTTATTAGATAATTGACGCATAAACGCTTTTTGTGCTCGGTTCGTAAAGTATGCGCTTACTATTGTAATGGGTCTGTTGTACAACAGCCCAGTTACTATCAAGAGCCTTCCTTCATTATCGCGTTCTATGTGTAACGCCTGGAAAGGAACGTCCTGTGCAATGAGTGCGCCCACCCCGTTCCTCTTGGCAGGTCCTGAGGAGAAAAATGCTATTGGGTATTTAGAATGAAACCATTTAGGTTCCCTGCCCTTCTTAAAGTGCATCTCTTGTAAGAGAATGATGGCACTTTTTTGCTTATAGAGGTCAGCCAGGATAATGCTGCTTTTTTGAGGGGTGTTAAATCCCTTCACATTTACTGTGGTAAAAGTGATGGGGTGAGCCTCATCTTTCTGTGGCATACTGACTAACGTTGTGAGCAGACCTGTATAACATGTGAAAATTAGTAATATGTGCTGCCTTATGGGCATTGTTGGAAACTAATCCTGTGGAGAAGCCGCTGGGAATTCCTTTGAACCCTTTTTATTGCATTTTTTTATACATTTTTTTTAGATAGTGTCATTATGAGTGTAACTGTAGTTTTATATGTATTTTATAGGTGTGTTTTGTGACATTTTTTATTTGAGTGTAATAGTAAACCAGAGCTCTGAGGTTGCACTATCCCAGCATGCATTAAATTAAATTGTGCTCAAGTAATCGCATTTACTTTTCACTTGTAATAAGTGTGCTACTTCCGACGTGCTCAAACAGCCGCTATGAACCCGATATCGCTTGCGGGCAACTGTTAGCGTGCCACTCATAATTTGGCCCTTAATTTAATCTATTTATCTCTAATCTATCCATATGTTAGTCTGATAGATTATGTATTTCAGGTATAATTTTATTTTTAGGGGTTTATAATGAAAAACACGCTAAACCTAAAGGTAGTTATTCATATTTTACATTCTAATGTTCTTCAGATAGAAGAAAATGTTCTTTTTATTTTAAAATATTTATTTCTATATATCCAATGATTTTTTTGGTAAAATATATATATATCTATAAAGATAGGTATCCCCGCACTAACAAGAATTCAATATGCAAATAAATGTCATATCACCGCTTCACATATAAGGCATCACAACGATTTCAAAGGTCCCTCTTGCATCAGCTCAGTCTGGGGTCTGACGTCACACACACAGGCCTTATATGTGAAGCGGTGTCTTCTAATATTGAAGGGTATTACTTGCTTTCTGGATGGGATACCGTGCTGGTGAGGAGGATAATCTGTGCATAAACTCCCGGAGGACTAGGTAAGATCGCTCATAGAGCGGAGTTCGTTTCTTTCTTACCTATTGCTGCTGCATATTTACTGGCGGACTTTTGTCCTTAAGTGCCGGTATTACTCCTTAGACCTTGCATGTGAAAGTTATGCTGAGGACATCGGTACCTACATTTACCCCACGTCTCTAACAAGGCAATCCTTCTGCATGAACTGCTTAATCAATTTGCTTAAACGTTTTGCATCCCTAAACCGCTTGGACATAACCCTGGTACCTCTGCATTCAAGCTTTCAGTTTACCTCTACTTTAAAGACACATGTTGTCTAAAACTGGACATTTCTGATAAGGACTTGGCTCACTTCATGTCATGGACTGACATCGACTAATATTTTACATGACTGGGGATGCCCAGTGATACTGTTTTTTACTGTGTTTTTGCATCCTTGAAGAATTGTGCATTACATTTTTTTTTTCACTTTTATATATAAAATAGTTATTTTTTCACTTCAGCATATATATGACTAGATATGACCTTTATTTGCATATTGACTTCTTGTTAGTGTGGGGACACCTATATTTATTTCTATTATTACTTTGAGGTATCTATTCTGGAGTACAACTTAGACCCGAGCATTACTACCTTTGCATCATATTATTTACACTTTAATTGAACTTACAATTTAGTGCTTATCCATAATTTTGTGTATATATATATGTAAATATACAGTATATATATATATATATATATATATATATATATATTATATATATATATATATATATATATATATATATATATATATATATTGTATATTTATATATGTATATATATATATATATATATATATATGTGTAAATATACAGTATATATATATATTTTATATATACAGGGAGTGCAGAATTATTAGGCAAATGAGTATTTTGACCACATCATCCTCTTTATGCATGTTGTCTTACTCCAAGCTGTATAGGCTCGAAAGCCTACTACCAATTAAGCATATTAGGTGATGTGCATCTCTGTAATGAGAAGGGGTGTGGTCTAATGACATCAACACCCTATATCAGGTGTGCATAATTATTAGGCAACTTCCTTTCCTATGGCAAAATGGGTCAAAAGAAGGACTTGACAGGCTCAGAAAAGTAAAAAATAGTGAGATATCTTGCAGAGGGATGCAGCACTCTTAAAATTGCAAAGCTTCTGAAGCGTGATCATCGAACAATCAAGCGTTTCATTCAAAATAGTCAACAGGGTCGCAAGAAGCGTGTGGAAAAACCAAGGCGCAAAATAACTGCCCATGAACTGAGAAAAGTCAAGCGTGCAGCTGCCAAGATGCCACTTGCCACCAGTTTGGCCATATTTCAGAGCTGCAACATCACTGGAGTGCCCAAAAGCACAAGGTGTGCAATACTCAGAGACATGGCCAAGGTAAGAAAGGCTGAAAGACGACCACCACTGAACAAGACACACAAGCTGAAACATCAAGACTGGGCCAAGAAATATCTCAAGACTGATTTTTCTAAGGTTTTATGGACTGATGATATGAGAGTGAGTCTTGATGGGCCAGATGGATGGGCCCGTGGCTGGATTGGCAAAGGGCAGAGAGCTCCAGTCCGACTCAGACGCCAGCAAGGTGGAGGTGGAGTACTGGTTTGGGCTGGTATCATCAAAGATGAGCTTGTGGGGCCTTTTCGGGTTGAGGATGGAGTCAAGCTCAGCTCCCAGTCCTACTTCCCGTTTCTGGAAGACACCTTCTTCAAGCAGTGGTACAGGAAGAAGTCTGCATCCTTCAAGAAAAACATGATTTTCATGTAGGACAATGCTCCATCACACGCGTCCAAGTACTCCACAGCGTGGCTGGCAAGAAAGAGTATAAAAGAAGAAAATCTAATGACATGGCCTCCTTGTTCACCTGATCTGAACCCCATTGAGAACCTGTGGTCCATCATCAAATGTGAGATTTACAAGGAGGGAAAACAGTACACCTCTCTGAACAGTGTCTGGGAGGCTGTGGTTGCTGCTGCACGCAATGTTGATGGTGAACAGATCAAAAGACTGACAGAATCCATGGATGGCAGGCTTTTGAGTGTCCTTGCAAAGAAAGGTGGCTATATTGGTCACTGATTTGTTTTTGTTTTGTTTTTGAATGTCAGAAATGTATATTTGTGAATGTTGAGATGTTATATTGGTTTCACTGGTAAAAATAAATAATTGAAATGGGTATATATTTGTTTTTTGTTAAGTTGCCTAATAATTATGCACAGTAATAGTCACCTGCACACACAGATATCCCCCTAAAATAGCTATAACTAAAAACAAACTAAAAACTAATTCCAAAGCTATTCAGCTTTGATATTAATGAGTTTTTGGGGTTCATTGAGAACATGGTTGTTGTTCAATAATAAAATTAATCCTCAAAAATACAACTTGCCTAATAATTCTGCACTCCCTGTATATATATATATATATATATATATATATATATATATATATATATATATATATATACATATATAAATATATATATATACACTCACTGGCCTCTTTATTTGGTACACCTGTTTAATTGCTTGGTAACACAAATTGCTAATTAGCCAATCACATGGCAGCAACTCAATGCATTTAAGCATCTAGACATGATTAAGACGACTTGCTGAAGTTCAAACTGAGCATCAGAATGGGGAAAAAAGGGGATTTAAGTGACTTTGAACGTGGCATGGTTGTTGGTACCAGATGGATTGGTCTGAGTATTTAAAAAACTGCTGATCTACTGGGATTTTCAAGCTCAATTATCTCTAGGGTTTACAGAGAATGGTCCAAAAAAGAGAAAATATCGATTGAGCGGCAGTTGTGTGGACGACAATGCCTTGTTGATGTCAGAGGAGAATGGGCAGACTGGTTTGAGATGATAGAAAGGCAACAGAAACTCAAATAACTTACAACCAAGGTATGTAGAATACCATCTCTGAATGTACAACACGTCAAACCTTGAAGCAGATGGGCTACAGCAGCAGAAGGCCACACCGGTTGCCACTACTGTCAGCTAAGCTGACAGGAAACTAAAGCTACAATTTGCACAGGCTCACCAAAATTGGACAATAGTATATTGAAAAAAACATTGCCTGGTCAGATGAGTCTTGATTTCAGTTGCAAAATTTAGATGGTAGGGTCAGAATTTTGCATAACCAAAATGAAAGCATGGATCCATCCTGCCTTGTATCAACGGTTCAGGTTGCTGCTGGTGGTGTAATGGTCTGGGGGATATTTTCTTTGCACACTTTGGGCCCCTTGGTACCAATTGAGCAGCCTACCTGAGTATTGTCCATCCCTTTATGACTACAGTGTACCCATCTTATGATGGCTACTTCCAGCAGGATAATGCACCATGTCACAAAGCTCAAATCATCTCAAACTGGTTTCTTGAACATGACAATGAGTTCATTGTACTCCAATGGCCTCCACAGTCACCAGATCTCAATCCAATAGAGCACCTTTGGGATGTGGTGGAACGGGAGATTTGCATCATGGATGTGCTATCATGTCAATATGAACCAAAATCTCTGAGGAATGTTTCCAATACCTTGTTGAATCTATTCTACAAAGAATTAAGGCAGTTCTGAAGGAAAAAGTGGGTCCAACCCGTGCTAGCATGGTGTACCTAATAAAGTGGCCAGTGAGTGTGAATATATATATATATATATATATATATATATATATATAAATACATATTTAAAAATAAAAAGAACATTTCTACAATGTGAAGTAAAGTTAAATGTGAAATGTTTACATAAAATAAATAATAAAACACAATCACCTAGATTTAGAGTTCTGCGTTAGCCGTCCAAACTAGCGTTAGGGGGTCCTAACGCTGGTTTTGGCCTACCGCTGGTATTTAGAGTCTTGTAGGTAAGGGTCTAACGCTCACTTTCCAGCCGCGACTTTTCCATACCGCAGATCCCCTTACGTCAATTAAGTATCCTATCTTTTAAATGGGATCTTCCTAACGCCGGTATTTAGAGTCTTGGCTGAAGTGAGCGTTAGAACTCTAACAACAAAACTCCAGCCGCAGAAAAAAGCCAGGAGTTAAGAGCTTTCTGGGCTAATGCCGGTTAATAAAGCTCTTAACTACTGTGCTCTAAAGTACACTAACACCCATAAACTACCTATGTACCCCTAAACCGAGGCCAACCACATAACCGCAACTCTAATAACATTTTTTAACCCCTAATCTGCCGACCGCACACCGCCGCAACCTATATTATCCCTATGTACCCTTATCTGCTGCCCCTAACATCGCCGACACCTACATAATATTTATTAACCCCTAATCTCCCCCTCCCAACGTCGCTGCTACCTTACCTACACTTATTAACCCCTAATCTGCCGACCGGACCGTGCCGCTATTATAATAAAGTTATTAACCCCTAATCCGCCTCACTCCCGCCTCAATAACCCTATAATAAATAGTATTAACCCCTAATCTGCCCTCCCTAACATCGCCGACACCTAACTTCAAGTATTAACCCCTAATCTGCCGATCGGAGCTCACTGCTACTCTAATAAATTTTTTAACCACTAAAGCTAATTCTAACCCTAACCCTAACACCCCCCTAAATTAAATATAATTTTATTCTAACTAAATAAATTAACTCTTATTAAATAACTTATTCCTATTTAAAGCTAAATACTTACCTGTAAAATAAACCCTAATATAGCTACAATATAAATTATAATTATATTGTAGCTATTTTAGGATTCATATTTATTTTACAGGCAACTTTGTATTTATTTTAACCAGGTACAATAGCTATTAAATAGTTAATAACTATTTAATAGTTACCTAGTTAAAATAATTACAAAATTACCTGTAAAATAAATCCTAACCTAAGTTACAATTAAACCTAACACTACACTATCAATAAATAAATTATATAAACTACCTACAATTATCTACAATTAAATCAACTAAACTGAATTACAAAAAAACAAACACTAAATTACAAAAAACAAACAAACACTAAATTACAAAAAATAAAAAAAGATTACAAGAATTTTAAACTAATTACACCTACTCTAAGCCCCCTAAAAAAATAACAAAGCTACCCAAAATAAAAAATGCCCTACCTTAATCTAAAATAAAAAGTTTACAGCTCTTTTACCTTACCAGCCTTTAAAAGGGCCTTTTGCAGGGGCATGCCCCAAAGAAAACAGCTCTTTTGCCTGTAAAAAAACATACAATACCCCCCCAACATTACAACCCACCACCCACATACCCCTAATCTAACCCAAACCCCCCTTAAAAAACCTAACACTAAGCCCCTGAAGATCTTCCTACCTTGTCTTCACCACGCCGGGTATCACCGATCCGTCCAGAAGAGGCTCCGAAGTCTTCATCCTATACGGCAAGAAGAGGTCCAGAAGAGGCTCCGAAGTCTTCATCCTATCCGGCAAGAAGAGGAGATCCGGACCGGCAAACATCTTCATCCAAGCAGCATCTTCTATCTTCATCCATCCAACGAGGAGCGGCTCCATCTTCAAGAACTCCGGCGCGGAACATCCTCTTCTCCCGACGACTAGACGACGAATGAAGGTTCCCTTAAGGGACGTCATCCAAGATGGCGTCCCTCGAATTCCGATTGGCTGATAGCATTCTATCAGCCAATCGGAATTAAGGTAGGAAAAATCTGATTGGCTGATTGAATCAGCCAATCAGATTCAAGTTCAATCCGATTGGCTGATCCAATCAGCCAATCAGATTGAGCTCACATTCTATTGGCTGATCGGAACAGCCAATAGAATGCGAGCTCAATCTGATTGGTTGATTGGATCAGCCAATCGGATTGAACTTGAATCTGATTGGCTGATTCAATCAGCCAATCAGATTTTTCCTACCTTAATTCCGATTGGCTGATAGAATCCTATCAGCCAATCAGAATTCGAGGGACGCCATCTTGGATGACGTCCCTTAAAGGAACCTTCATTCGTCGTCTAGTCGTCGGGAGAAGAGGATGTTCCACGCCGGAGGTCTTGAAGATGGAGCCGCTCCTCGACGGATGGATGAAGATAGAAGATGCTGCTTGGATGAAGATGTTTGCCGGTCCGGATCTCCTCTTCTTGCCGGATAGGATGAAGACTTTGGAGCCTCTTCTGGACGGATCGGTGATACCCGGCGTGGTGAAGACAAGGTAGGAAGATCTTCAGGGGCTTAGTGTTAGGTTTTTAAGGGGGGTTTGGGTTAGATTAGGGGTATGTGGGTGGTGGGTTGTAATGTTGGGGGGGGTATTGTATGTTTTTCTACAGGCAAAAGAGCTGTTTTCTTTGGGGCATGCCCCGGCAAAAGGCCCTTTTAAGGGCTGGTAAGGTAAAAGAGCTGTAAACTTTTAATTTTAGATTAGGGTAGGGCATTTTTTTTATTTTGGGGGGCTTTGTTATTTTTTTAGGGGGCTTAGAGTAGGTGTAATTAGTTTAACATTCTTGTAATCTTTTTTTATTTTTTATAATTTAGTGTTTGTTTTTTTGTAATTTAGTTTAGTTGATTTAATTGTAGATAATTGTAGGTAGTTTATTTAATTTATTTATTGATAGTGTAGTGTTAGGTTTAATTGTAACTTAGGTTAGGATTTATTTTAGAGGTAATTTTGTAATTATTTTAACTATGTAGCTATTAAATAGTTATTAACTATTTAATAGCTATTGTACCTAGTTAAAATAAATACAAAGTTGCCTGTAAAATAAATATAAATCCTAAAATAGCTACAATATAATTATTCGTTATATTGTAGATATATTTGGGTTTATTTTACAGGTAAGTATTTAGTTTTAAATAGGATTAATTTATTTAATAAGATTTATTTTATTTCGTTAAATTTAAATTTTATTTAACTTAGGGGGGGTGTTAGGGTTAGACTTAGCTTTAGGGGTTAATACATTTATTAGAGTAGCGGTGAGGTCCGGTCGGCAGATTAGGGGTTAATAAGTGTAGGTAAGGTAGCGGCGATGTTGGGGGGGGCAGATTAGGGGTTAATAAATATAATATAGGGGTCGGCGGTGTTAGGGGCAGAAGATTAGGGGTACATAGGTATACTGTAGGTGGCGGCGGTGTACGGAGCGGCAGATTAGGGGTTAATAATAATATGCAGGGGTCAGCGATAGCAGGGGCGGCAGATTAGGGGTTAATAAGTGTTTTTTGCAGGTGTTAGGTTTTTTTTCAGCTCAAACTGCCCCATTGTTTCCCATGGGGGAATTGTGCACGAGCAAATTTTTTAAGCTGGCTGCGTCCATAAGCAACGCTGGTATTGAGAGTTGCAGTGGCGGTAAATATGCCTGTACGCTCCCTTTTTGGAGCCTAACGCAGCCATTCAGACAACTCTAAATACCAGCGTTGTTTAAAAGGTGCGGGAGAAAAAAAACACCCGTAGCTAACGCACCCCTTCTAACGCAAAACTCTAAATCTAGGCGAATATATTAAAATTGAATTGAAAGTTTTTCTTGTTTTAAGGTATTTGAGTGGAAAAGGCTCCAAAGTGTATATATGCTGCATGTGTATACATGTGTGTATATATGTATATATATATATATATATAATTACATAAATACACATGCATATATATCTACACCCATACACTAATTTAGACATATATATATATATATATATATATACTGTATATACTATATATATATATATATATATATATATATATAGCCACACTTCATGTGAATCTGCCCTCCAATGGCCAACCACCCGGATGTTCTGTGTAAATAATGCAGCTTCACAACAACAGCAAACAAATCAGGATTTCTTCAAAGTGAGTCAAGTTTATTGACGTTTCGGGGAGGAAGGGGAGGTTTACTCCCCGAAACGTCAATAAACTTGACTCACTTTTAAGAAATCCTTGTTTGTTTGCTGTTGTTGTGAAGCTATATATATATATTTCTTACTGCCCTTTCCATTGAAACACCTTGTCATATACCATATATATTTTAACCCTTACAAAATATTTTTTATTAATGTTTATATAAATAATTCTTATCAGATAGTGTATATGTGAGTGTAACAATTTATTTGAATGTATTTATGATGTGTTTGGTGCAAATTCATTTTTAACTCTTACTCTTTACACTAGGCCTCCACTCACGTTAACCCGCCATGTGCAAATGTAGTTTGCGCTCGAGTGAAATCTTTTACTACTGATAATATGCGCACACTTGACCCTGTGTGTTTTAGAAATATGAGGGGGAGCTCTGCTTTAATTAAATTGCTTGTTAAAAGTAGAAATTCAGTTTGTTCAAGTAAGAAATTAGAATTTGCAACTTTCTTATTTGAATGTCTCCAGAGGAGGGTTATTAGGCTTAAATCCTCTATTAACAGTTTTAATATGTTTGTCTGTTGTTAACCAATAACTAATGAAAAAGGTGATAATTTGATTTGTGGATGGCTCAGAACCTGATAATTACTTATTGCATAAAAACAAACAAAAAAAAAACAGCTTCATTGGAATTTAGGTTTACAATTGTCAGTGTGTGTCTCAAGTGGTGTGGCATTAGGATAAAAATCTTGGGAAATTAGAAGAAAAAAACAAAACAAAACAGAAAGTAGACTTACTTCAACATATTTATTTGTCTATCTGTTATAGTGTATAGATTAGGTTCTGGTGTGTATCATCATTCATATTTGTAAATATATTATATTGAGCAAAATTAATTTGTTTTGTAAACATTGAATAACCTGTTCAGAATATCTTTAAAATAAACTCGTCCCTTACATAAATAATGTATTACTATTTAGTACTTTGAACAAGCTTAGATGCACAGGGGAGAGATGACTGCTAATACTCAGCCTTCATCATGTAGAAAGCCACTTAATGTACCGTAATGATTTACATTTATGATGAATACCCTACAATATGATATAAGGCTGTTTTGAAGATTCTGATGTTGACTCAAGAAATTGGACTGGAGTATTTATAAAAAGAAAATTCAATAATGTATTGACCATCTTGTGGTAGATCACAGTAAGACAAGTAATATGCAGATGCATTCATTGCAAAAGATTATGGGCCAGATTACAAGTGGAGCGCTATTTAGCACTTTTGCAAGAACGCTAATTGCGCTAGAATTTTTTTTTACGTGCGTCGGGTTGTGCTCGTGTTATGAGTTGAAAGTTAAAAGTTTGTGCTCTCGCGCTAACCTGATACATGAAAATAGCTTACTTGTAGCGCAATTAGAATAACGCACACGCAATAACTTATTCCCCCATAGAAGTTAATGGAGAAAAATACTTAAATCCTTACTTGCGGGCTAACCCGATCTCATGTTCTCATGTGTGCTAACCCGACATGAAAATATGAATATTTCACATTCCAAAGTTGTTCACTTAGAAGAATATGTACTATTTAAAAATAAAAAATAAATATTTATATATATATGATGGTATTTTGGTATAATATATATCTATACCTATATATACTAGGGTGAATCAAAAAGTAATGCCTCCACATCTGTAATTTATGATCTATAAGAGTGACTGTGAATGTTCATGTATGATGTTATGGAGGTGTCCTTAACCTACTAATAAATACTTTTGGTTTTCAGATTGACTGAATACAACCATGGATCTGAGGCTAAAACAAAGATCTTTTATTGAATTTCTGATGAAAGAGGGTTGCGCACCTAAGGAAATCCATAATCGGCTGAAGAGGTGCTATGGGGACGCTGTAGTGGACATTACCAATGTAAAGAGTTGGTTGAAGAAGTTTCAAGAAGGAGAAAACGAAATTGCAGATAAGCCATAACACCTCTTCAGCCGATTATGAATTTCCTTAGGTGCCCTGCCTTTTGACCCCCTTAAGTGGTTTTTGGAAAAAAATGGTAAAACACGTGTTGCTTTATTTTTCAAGGAGAATCTAAATTCTAATTTTCACGTCTGTAACATCTTTGGTTTTTGAGATATAGGTATCCTCATAAATCAGCCCCCTCCTTTTGACCACCTTTAAGTGGATTTTTGGGAAATGTTAAAATGCGTTTTGCTTTATTTTTTAAGGAGAATCTAAATACCAATTTTTACGTCTGTAACATCTTTGGTTTTTGAGATATTATTATCATTATTATTATACTTTATTTATGAAGCGCCAACATATTCTGCAGCGCTGACCATGGATACAATTCATATAAATAAAAGTACAAAACTTGTAGTTTACAAACACATACAGGAGGGATTGAGGGCCCTATTCTAGAATATCTAGAAGGGTAGGAGGTTGAGAAACAGGAGGTGAGGACTGCAAGATTGAGAAAGATGTTAATACAGAGTTAGATGAGGGAAATGTTAGGTAAGTGAAATTAATTTATTATTGAGTTGGGTGGTAGGCTTCTCTGAACAGAAAAAGTCTTCAGGGAACATTTATAGGAAGAAAGATTATGGCAAAGCCTGACAGCACAAGGGAGAGTGTTCCAGAGGGTAGGTGCTATGAGGATATAAGTATCCTCATAAATCAGCCCCCCTTTTAACCCTCTTAAGTTGTTTTTTTGAGAAAAATGGTAAAACACATGCTGCTTCATTTTTCATGGAGAATCTAAATACTAATTTTCACGTCTGTAACATCTTTGGTTTTTAAGATTTAGGTATCCTCATAAATCAGCCCCCGCTTTTGACCCCCCTTAAGTGGATTTTGGGAAAATGTTAAAACACATATTTATTTATTTTTCAAGGAGAATCTATATACCAATTTTCACATCTTCGGTTTTTGAGTAGGCATCCTCATAATTCAGCCCCCCACCTTTTGCCCCCCCTTAAGTGGATTTTGTGGAAATGAGGCCTATTTATCAAGCCATCAACTTACTTGCATTCGACAGCACCAATACGCTCACCTGACATCGCCTAACATCACGGCCGCGGACCTGAATACGCTCTCCATATTTAACAAAAAAGCTGTCAAAAAGCTGCGCACCATGGGGTCGATCCGATAAAAATTGTCGGCCGCAAAAGTCGGCGACGCCAATATTTGCGCGGGTTTGGTATCCTATATACGGCGTAACCTAGAAGTTACGCGCGTATATTTCTGCCGTCGCCCGTAGTTTTTTGGGCCATAGGCAGGTATACCAAACCCGCGCAATTTGGCATCCAATATACAGCGTAAGGACTTACGTGGCGAAAATGGAGAAATCTTACTCCATTTTCACCTCGCCGCAAAAAGCAGCCGTAAGAAGCCTTACGCTGACTATTGGAGCCCGTAACTCCCTAAACTGGCTGCTAAAATAAACCTAACACCTAACGCATGCGCAATGTCTATCTCCCTGTCAACCGCGATCTGCTAAAATAAACCTAACACCTAACGCATGCGCAATGTCTATCTCCCTGTCAACCGCGATCTGCTAAAATAAACCTAACACCTAACGCATGCGCAATGTCTATCTCCCTGTCAACCGCGATCTGCTAAAATAAACCTAACACCTAACGCATGCGCAATGTCTATCTCCCTGTCAACCGCGATCCCCCGCTGCAATCCATAATAAAGTATTTAACCCCTAAACCATCGCCATCTACATAAACTAACCCCCTACTGTGAGCCCCTAAAACCACCACCATCTAACTGATCTATCCCCTAATGTGAACCCCTTACACCGCCGCCATCTATATTAAAATTATTAACCCCTAATTTAATCTACCTACCCCGCCGCCAGCTATATTATCTATATTAACCCTAAGTATATTATAGTTAATATAGTTATTACATTATATATATTAACTATATTAACCCTAATTATATTAGGGTTAATATAGTTAATATAGTTACTATAGTATTTATATAAACTATATTAACTCTATCTAACCCTAACACCCCTAACTAAATTCTTATTAAATAAATCTAATTCATATTAGAAGCTAAAATATTCCTATTTAAATCTAAATACTTACCTATAAAATAAAACCTAAGATAGCTACAATGTAATTAATAATTACATTATAGCTATGTTAGGGTTTATATTTATTTTACAGGTAAATTGTTAATTATTTTAACTAGGTATAATAGATATTAAATAGTTATTACCTATTTAATAGCTACCTAGTTAAAATAATTAACCAATTACCTGTAAAATAAATCCTAACCTAAGTTACAAATACACCTACACTATCAATAAATTAAAGAAACTACAAATATCTATCTAAAAATACAATTAAATAAACTAAACTAAATTACAAAAAAAACAAACACTAAATTACAAAAAATAAAAAAAAGATTACAAGATTTTTAAGCTAATTACACCTATTCTAAGCCCCCTAATAAAATAATAAACCCCCAAAATAAAAAAAAATTCCCTACCCTATTCTAAATTAAAAAAAAGTTCAAAGCTCTTTTACCTTACCAGCCCTTAAAAGGGCCTTTTGTGGGGGCATGCCCCAAAGAAAACTGCTCTTTTGCCTGCAAAATAAAGCACAATACCACCCCCAACATTACAACCCACCACCCACATACCCCTAATCTAACCCAAACTCCCCTTAAATAAACCTAACACTACCCCCCCCTGAAGATCTCCCTACCTTGTATTCACCCCGCCGGGCAGAACTCCTCATCTGATCCGGGCGATGTCTTCCAGCAAGCGGCAGTGAAGTCTTCTTCCATCCGGGCGATGTCTTGAAGCAAGCGGCAGAGAGTCTTCTTCCATCGGCGATGTCTTCAAGCAAATCGGCATCTTCAATCTTCTTTGTTCGCTCCTCCACCGCGGAGCATCCATCCGGCATGACGACTTCCTGATGAATGAGGTTCCTTTAAATGACGTCATCAAAGATGGCGTCCGCCGAATTCCGATTGGCTGATAGGATTCTATCAGCCAATCTGAATTAAGGTAGAAAAATCTGATTGGCTGATTGAATCAGCCAATCAGATTCAAGTTCAATCCGATTGGCTGAACCAATCAGCCAATCGGATTGAACTTGAATCTGATTGGCTGATTCAATCAGCCAATCAGATTTTTCTACCTTAATTCCGATTGGCTGATAGAATCCTATCAGCCAATCGGAATTCGGCGGACGCCATCTTGGATGACGTCATTTAAAGGAACCTCATTCGTCGGGAAGTTGTCGTGCCGGATGGATGCTCCGCGGCGGAGGAGCGAACAAAGAAGATTGAAGATGCCGATTTGCTTGAAGACATCGCCGATGGAAGAAGACTCTCTGCCGCTTGCTGGAAGACATCGCCCGGATCGGATGAGGAGTTCTGCCCGGAGGGGTGAATACAAGGTAGGGAGATCTTCAGGGGGGGTAGTGTTAGGTTTATTTAAGGGGGGGTTAGGTTAGATTAGGGGTATGTGGGTGGTGGGTTGTAATGTTGGGGGGTGGTATTGTGTTTTTTTTTGCAGGCAAAAGAGCAGTTTTCTTTGGGGCATGCCCCCACAAAAGGCCCTTTTAAGGGCTTGTAAGGTAAAAGAGCTTTGAACTTTTTTTAATTTAGAATAGGGTAGGGAATTTTTTTTATTTTGGGGGTTTATTATTTTATTAGGGGGCTTAGAATAGGTGTAATTAGCTTAAAAATCTTGTAATCTTTTTTTTATTTTTTGTAATTTAGTGTTTGGTTTTTTTTGTAATTTAGTTTAGTTTATTTAATTGTATTTTTAGATAGATATTTGTAGTTTCTTTAATTTATTGATAGTGTAGGTGTATTTGTAACTTAGGTTAGGATTTATTTTACAGGTAATTGGGTAATTATTTTAACTAGGTAGCTATTAAATAGGTAATAACTATTTAATAGCTATTATACCTAGTTAAAATAATTAACAATTTATAAAAATAAATATAAACCCTAACATAGCTATAATGTAATTATTAATTATATTGTAGCTATCTTAGGGTTTATTTTATAGGTAAGTATTTAGATTTAAATAGGAATATTTTAATTAATAATATTAATATTATATTTATTTTAATAAGAGTTTAGTTAGGATGTTAGAGTTAGATAGGGTTATTATACTTAATATATATATATATATATAATATAATAACGATATTGACTATATGAACCCTAATATAATTAGGGTTAATATATATAATATAATAACTATATTAACCCTAATATAATTAGGGTTAATATAGTTAATATAGCTGGCGGCAGTGTAGGGGGATTAGATTAGGGGTTAATACATTTATTATAGGTGGCCGCAGTGTAGGGGGATGTAGATTGTAGGCAAAAGAGCAGTTTACTTTGTGACGAAGCCCCGCCAAAAGCCCTTTTAAGGGCTGGCAAAAGAGCTGTTACTTTGGGGCATGCCCCGCAAAAAGCCCTTTTAAGGGCTGGCAAAAGAGCTGTTACTTTGGGGCAATGCCACGCAAAAAGCCCTTTTCAGGGCTATTTGTAGGGTTAGACTTAAGTTTAGTGGTAGGGATAGTTTAGTATTTTAGGGGTTAAATAATTTAATATAGATGGCGGCGGGGTAGGGGGATTAGATTAGGGGTTAATAATTTTAAAATAGATGGCGGCGGGGTAGGGGCTCACTTTAGGGGGTAGGTAAGGTAGACGGCGGCGGTGTTAGGGGCTCACTTTAGGGGGTTATAGATTTAGTATAGCTGGCGGCGGTTTAGGGGTTAATAATTTTATTAGGTTGCGGCGGGCTCCGGGAGCGGCGGTTTAGGGGTTAATACATATTTTATTGTTAGGCTAGTGAGGGGGGATAGCGGATAGAGGGTTAGACGTGTCGGGCTATGTTAGGGAGGCGTGTTAGACAGTGCGGGTAATTTAGACTTTAAAATTAGGCTCCGGCAGTTTCTAACGTGCCGCAAGTCACTGGTGACGCCAGAAATTTGTACTTGCGCAGATTTCTGGACATCGCTGGTTTATCAGACTTACGGCACGTTAGCATCTGACGGCGAAATATATGGGATAGCTCGAGTTGCGAGCTGAAACTGCGGGCGACGCGGGTTCCCTCGCTTGCGCCGCAAACTACGATCTATATCGGATCGCGCCCCAAGTACGGGGCGATGAGCAGCGGACTGTTGTTAACTAAACAGTCATCGATCTTGCTGCTATTCGGCTTTTTCACAGCTTTATTTATACTCTGTCAGTAAACACTGCCACTATACTAAACTGTTTAACCCCTATCCCACCACTCCCGGAACCGGACGCAACTAAATAAAGTTATTAACCCCTATCCCGCTGCTCCCGGAGCCCACCGCAACTCTAATAAAGTTATTAACCCCTATTCTGCTGCTCCCCGACACCGCCGCAACTAACTAAATGCATTAACCCCTATCCCTACGCTCCCGGAGCCCACCGCAACTAAATAAATGTATTAACCCCTATTCCGCCACTCCCGGACCCCACCGCAACTAAATAAATGTATTAATCCCTAAACCTCTGGCCTCCCAAATCACTACCACTAACTAAACCTATTAACCCCTTAACCGCCAGCCCCCCTCATTGCCATAAACTAAATTAACCTATTAACGCCTAAACCTAACAACCAGCTAACTTTATATTAAATATTAACTCATTCCTATCTTATAATAAATTAAAACTTACCTTTAGATTTAAATTAAACAAACTAATAATTAATCTACCCTAACTATTATACTAAAATTACATTAAACTATATTAAACTATTAATTAATCTACCCTAACTATTATACTAAAATTACATTAAACTATTTTAAACTATTAATTAACCTACCCTAACTGTTATACTAAAATTATATTAAACTACAAATTAAATTAAATATATTATATAGCTAAAAACCTAACCCTACTCAAATAATTTAAATCTACTATTAAAAATTACAAAGTTACAAAAAACTAACAACTAAGTTACACAAAATAACAAACACTAAGTTACAAAAAAAAAATAAACACTACGTTACACAAAATAAAAAATAAATTATCAAATATTTAAACTAATTACACCTAATCTAAGAGCCCTATGAAAATAAAAAAGGCCTCCCAAAATAAAAAAAAACCCTAGCCTACAATAAACTACCAATGGCCCTTAAAAGGGCCTTTTGCGGGGCATTACCCCAAAGAAATCAGCTCTTTTACCTGTAAATAAAAATTACAAACAAAACCCACCACCCACACAACCAACCCCCCAAATAAAAACCTAATCTAAAAAAACCTAAGCTCCCCATTGCCCTGAAAAGGGCATTTGGATGAAGAAAATTTGATAATAGGAGTAAATTAGAAAGTTGCTTAAAATTGCATGCTCTGGCCCCTACTTATCAAGCCGTCAACTGTGCTTCATTCAACGGCACCAATACGCTCGCCTAAGATCGCCTAACATCACTGCCGTAAACCTGAATACGCTCTCCAAAGTTACCAAAAAAGCTGTCAAAAAGCCACGCACCAAGTACAGGGCGATGAGCAGCGGACTGTTGTTAACTAACAGTCATCGATCTCGCTGCTCTTCGGCGTTTTCCCAGCTTAATTGGTATACTGTCACTAAACACCCACACTATACTATACTGTTTTACCCCTATCCCACCACTTCCGGACTCCGTCGCAACTAAATAAATTGTTTAAACCCTAAACCGCCGCTCCCGGACCCCGCGGCAACTAAATAAAGTTATGAACCCCTATCCTGCCACTCCCGAAGCCAACCACCACTCTAATAAACTTATTAACCCCTATTCTGCCGCTCCCAGAGCCCACCGCCACTCTAATAAAGTTATGAACCCCTATCCTGCCGCTCCCGGAGCCAACCGCCACCTACATTATGTTATTAACCCCTAATCTGCCCCCCCTACACCGCCACTGCCACTATATTAAATTTATTAACCCCTAAACATATGTCTAACCCTAACCCTAACACCCCCTAATTTAAATATAATTTAAATAAATCTAAATAAATATTCCTATCATTAACTAAATTATTCCTATTTAAAACTAAATACTTACCTGTAAATTAAACCCTAAGCTAGCTGCAATATAACTAATAGTTACATTGTATCTATCTTAGGTTTTATTTTTATTTCACAGGCAAGTTTGTATTTAATTTAACTAGGTAGAATAATTATTAAATATTTATTAACTATTTACTAACTACCTAGCTAAAATAAATACAAAAGTACCTGTAAAATAAAACCTAACCTAAGTTACACTAACACTACACTATAATTTAATAAATTAACTAAATTAAATACTATTAAATAAATGAAATTAAATTAGCTAAAGTTCAAAAAACAAAGAAACACTAAATTACAGAAAATAATAAACAAATTACAGATATTTAAAATAATTACACCTAATCTAAGAGCCCTATCAAAATAAAAAAAGCCCCCCCCCAATAAAAAAAAAAACTAGCCTACACTAAACTATCAATAGCCCTTAAAAGGACCTTTTGCGGGGCATTGCCCCAAAGTAATCAGCTCTTTTACCTGTAAAAAAAATACAAACAAACCCCCAACAGTAAAACCCGCCACCCACACAACCAACCCTCCAAATAAATTACTAACTAAAAAAACCTAAGCTCCCCATTGCCCTGAAAAGGGCATTTAGACGGGCATTGCCCTTAAAAAGGCAGTTAGCTCTTTTGTGGGCCAAAGCCCTAACCTAAAAATAAAACCCACCCAATACACCCTTAAAAAAACCTAACACTAACCCCCTGAAGTTTGACTTACCGAGAGAAGTCATCATCCAAGCCGGGCCGAAAGTCCTCAACGAAGCCGGGAGAAGTCTTCATCCAAGCCGGGCGAAGTGGTCCTCCAGACGGGCAGAAATCTTCATCCAGACGGCATCTTCTATCTTCATCCATCTGACGCGGAGCGGCTCCATCTTAAAGACATCAGACGCGGAGCATCCTCTTCATCCGACGACTATCCGATGAATGAAGGTTCCTTTAAGTGACGTCATTCAAGATGGCGTCCCTTAGATTCCAATTGGCCGATAGAATTCTATCAGCCAATCGGAATTAAGGTAGAAAAAATCCTATTGGCGTTATGCAATCAGTCAACAGGATTGAACTTCAATCCTATTGGCTGATCCAATCAGCCAATAGGATTGAGTTTGCATTATATTGACTGATTGGATCAGCCAATATAATTTTTTCTACCTTAATTCCGATTGGCTGATAGAATTCTATCAGCCAATCGGAATCTAAGGGAGGCCATCTTGGATGACGTCACTTAAAGGTACCTTCATTCTGTGTTAGTCGTTGGATGAAGAGGATGCTCTGCGTCGGATGCCTTGAAGGTGGACCCGCTCCGCGTCGGATTGATGAAGATAGAAGATGCCGTCTGGATGAAGACTTCTGCCCGTCTGGAGGACCACTTTGCCCGGCTTGGATGAAGACTTCTCCCGGCTTCGTTGAGGACTTCGGCCCAGCTTGGATGAAGACTTCTCCCGGTAAGTCGAACATCAGGGGGTTAGTGTTAGGTTTTTTTTAAGGGTGTATTGGGTGGGTTTTATTTTTAGGTTAGGGCTTTGGACCACAAAAGAGCTAACTGCCCTTTTAAGGGCAATGCCCATCCAAATGCCCTTTTCAGGGCAATGGGGAGCTTAGGTTTTTATAGTTAGTATTTTATTTGAGGGGTTGGTTGTGTGGGTGGTAGGTTTTACTGTTGGGGGTTTGTTTGTATTTTTTTTTACAGGTAAAAGAGCTGATTTCTTTGGGACAATGCCCTGCAAAAGGCCCTTTTAAGGGCTATTGATAGTTTAGTTTAGGCTAGGGTTTTTTTTTTATTTTGGGGGGGGCTTTTTTATTTTGATAAGGCTATTAGATTAGGTGTAATTAGTTTAAAAATCTTGTAATTTATTTATTATTTTCTGTAATTTAGTGTTTGTTTTTGTACTTTAGCTAATTTAATTTAATTTAGGTAATTGTATTTAATTTATTTAATTATAGTGTAGTGTTAGGTGTTATTGTAACTTAGGTTAGGTTTTATTTTACAGGTACTTTTGTATTAATTTTTTCTAGGTAGTTAGTAAATAGTTAATAACTATTTAGTAACTATTCTACCTAGTTAAAATAAATACAAACTTGCCTGTAAAATAAAAATAAACCCTTAGCTAGCTACAATGTAGCTATTAGTTATATTGTAGCTAGCTTAGGGTTTATTTTATAGGTAAGTATTTAGTTTTAAATAGGAATAATTTAGTTAATGATAGTCATTTTATTTAGATTTATTTAAATTATATTTAAGTTAGGGGGTGTTAGGGTTAAGGTTAGACTTAGGTTTAGTAGTTATTAAATTTAATAAAGTGGCGGCGACGTTGGGGATGGCAGATTAGGGGTTAATAAGTATAATGTAGGCAGCGGCAGTTTAGGGGTTAATAACTTTATTTAGTTGCGGTGGGCTCCGGGAGCAGCGGTTTAGGGGTTAATAACATAATGTAGGTGGCGGCAGTGTCGGGGGTGGCAGATTAGGGGTTAATAAGTATAATATAGGTGGCGGCGGTGTAGGAGGCGGCAGATTAGGGGTGTTTAGACTCGGGTGCATGTTAGGGTGTTAGGTGTAAACATAACTTTATTCTCCCATAGGAATCAATGGGATATCGGGCAGCAGCGAACATGATCTTTGCTGCTTTCAGACTCCCATTGATTCCTATGACATCCGCCGCCTCCAGGACGGCGGATTGAAAACCAGGTACACTGGGCTGGAATAGTGCCGAGCGTACCTGGTAGAAATTTGATAACTTGCAAAAGTAGTCAGATAGTGCCGAATTTGTATTCGGACCATCTGTAGTGACGTAAGCAACGATCTGTGTCGGACTGAGACCGGCGGATCGTATGTTACGTCACAGAATTTTACTTTTGACGGTCTGTGGGCTTTGATAAATAAGGGGAATCAGGCTCGCCACATTAGACAGAACATTCAAAAGGTTCCTTAAAGGGACACTGAACCCACATTTTTTATTTCATGATTCAGTTAGAGCATGACATTTTAATCAACTTTCTAATTTACTTCTATTATCAATTTTTCTTCGTTCTCTTGCTATCTTTATTTTAAAAGCAGGAATGTTAATTTTAGCAGCCAGCACATTTTAGGTTCAGCACCATGGATACCGCTTGTTTATTTCATGCTTACATTTACCCACCAATAAGCAAGCATAACCCAGGTTCTCAACCAAAAATGGTCCGGCTCCTATGCATCACATTCCTGCTTTTTTAAATAAAGATAGCAAGAGAACAAAGAAAAATTGATAGTATGAGTAAATTAGAAAGTTGATTAAAATTGCATGCTCTATCTGAATCATGAAATAAAAAAAATTGGGTTTAGTGTCCCTTTAAATGTTGAATTTGTTAAATTTCGTTTTAAAATCATACCAAACTGCAACAGTGCTTGACATGTAATAAATGCAAATGTAAAATAAATACAATATAGTCATTGTGATCATTCGAATGTGCTCATTTTGCCAAAATGCAAATAAAAATCGGATGTTTTAGGTTCCTTTTGAACTCACAATTCTGCGGTTATGAAGACGTCAGTACTGTTAGTGACAATCGCAAGTTTGACTTAGAATCAAGCATTATCAAACAAGAGATTACTCTATACCATTCATAGATGATGGGTTCTTGATTTAACACAGGACTGCAAGAGAACAGAAGAATGTGATTTACAAAGTAACTGTGTAATCAACTTTCTAGTTGCACGGGAGAGTGCAGACTAACTTGAAGGGACAGTAAAGTCATAATTAGAAATTCATGATTTAGACAGAACATACCATTTGAAACAAGTTTCCAATTAACTTCAATTATTTAATTTGCTTCCTTCTCTTGTTATCATTTGCTTTAAGTTTTATCTAGGTAAGCTCAGAAGCAGCAAAGAATATTGGTTCTAGCTGCTGATTGGTGGCTGCATATATTTACTGATTGTCATTGGCTCACCCATGTGTCTAGTTAGCATTGCTGCTCCTTCAACAAATGATACCAAGAGAATTAAACAAATTTGATAATAGAAGTAGACTGGAAAGTTGTTTAAAATTGTATGTTCTACCTAAATCATGAATGAAAATTGTTAGGTTTCATGTCCCTTTAACACAGAAGCTGTCTTGCTTTGATAGGAAGGTGTGATTGTGTACGATTTGTGCATTGCCCTCTATTTCTAAGCAACACCTATCTACACAAGTTTGCTTGGTCTGCAAAAGAGGCTGGGAAGTGAGCTGTTTTTTCATTGCATTTTATGTGGGTGATGTTTAACTAATTTTATTTTAAAAAGCTTACAAACCCAGAGGCAGAATCATGTCAGACTGCCTAGTACTTCTTAGAAATTTTATTGTTGGTACACTAGGCCAGGGCCGCCATCAGGGGGTGAGTAAGGCAGCAGATCACTTTCATTTGCAGAGTAGTTAGGACTTACATAGTAATTGTTTTTTTATTTATTTGTGCAATTTCAGATTGTAACTTTAGTGTGGTAGAGGTGTGGTGGGGCCAGGGGTCCAAAAACACATTTTTTTGTTAGCAATATGCAGCAGTGTATTTATGATTATTTGACAATGCTGTAGAAATTCTATATTTAAAACCACACAGAAATGTTTCCTCCTCAATACACAAATGGTAGGTGCCATTTTGGCAGATATGATTTATATATATATATATATATATATATATATATATATATATATATATATATATATATATATATATATATATATATATATAAACATTTCAGTTTACTGCTCCTTTATGCAAGGACTTTCCAGATAGATGCCAGGAGGCATTTTATCTAAGATTTTTACATCTGCATAAAATGTTATACTCTCAGGCTAAGATTGCTCAGTGTTTGAAATGACACAGGTTAACTTAACACTGTTCAGTTTATACTACAGCTGACTTAATTTTTAAATACATACAAACAAGCCTAAATCCTGCATTTAACCAGATTTAATGGTATGAGACCTAGTGACAAAGCTTATGGTTCCACCAAGACCATGTACAGCAGAGCATTTTCAAAATCCATAAGTAGAACTGACAGATGGGAACATTTGTACACCAGATTTGAAGTGGTGCTCTTGGTTAGGGGAAATGCGGGGGAATCCCCAAACATATGTCAACCTTTCTAAGATACTTTTCTTCATCTACCCATTCTGACAGATCAATAATGTACAATTTTGAATTCACAGAAGTATTTTTGTTTGCACATTTACAAATATAATTCTTTAAAAAGTGATCTCTTAATTTCTACTATTTTTGTTATAATGCATGTCACACACTGTTGATTTAGGGGATGGCAATGTACAGAAATTGTACCTCCTGTGAGTGTTTCTGTGGGTGTCTGTGTTTATGTATTTGTGCTTTTGTTGGTGTCCATGGATCTCTCTGTGAGGGTTTGTGTGTCTGTCTTTGTGCATTTTCTGTGGATGTCTCTGTAAGGGTGTGTGTGTATCTTTGTCTTTGTGTGTTTTCTGTGGGTGTCTCTCCTTGTGTGTGTATGTCTTTGTGTGTTTTCTGTGGGTTTCTGTAAGTGTGTATGTCTTTGTGTGTTTTCTGAGGCTGTCTCTGTGGGTGTTTCCTTTGGTGTATGGGTAAGTTTGTGTTTGAGTATGTGTGTGTCCATTGTCTGTTCCTTTTTAGAACATTTTCACCTTACTACTGATTATTCACATTTTCTACAGACTTTGAGACTACTGAGACCTTTCCGGAAGTCACCAATCCACCACTTAACCTTTAAATTAATGTTTAGGCAGTTCAGCGCCCTTCCATTCAGACACTACGTGCTGTTGTCATCATTTAGTTGGCATCTTCCTTGACAAAAAGATAATCAGAACTCCATATTTTGTCTAGTGAATCTCCTTTTTTGACAAAACTGCAGTCTACCACATTACTTGTCAGGTCAATGTAAACAAGTGCTGAGTGTCTGTGTCTGAGATTGTTTGTGTGTTTCTTTGCGTGTCTGCTAGAGTGTCTATATGTGAATCCTTATGTGTTTCTGTGTTTGTGCGTTACTATCTTTACAAATTTCCACTTTTGACTACACTTAAGAATAAAGTGCATATATGTTTTAGGCACTTGGTAAAACATTGCACATGTCAAGGGGGGGGGGGGGGGCTGATCAATGGTTAAGTAAGTGGCCCAAAATTTCTAGTGGCAGCCCTGCACTAGGTTAGAGTGCATTACATAGGACACGAGTACTAGATCAGCTCTCTTATGTCCAGCTTTGGCACTGATGACCTAATGGATGGAGCAGGGATTAACCAGTTAAATGGAAAGGAAACCCCAAAATGGTCTTTTATGATTGGACAGAACATACAATTTCAAACAATTTTCTAATTTACTTCTATTATCAAAGTTCTGAGGCAGTCTAGATTCCTTGGGAATAGAGGGGGTAAAGTATTGGTAAATTATCAGCATATTATGTAGTACATTGTAATAGTTCTAATGTATATTGTCTTCAGAATAAAGTAGTGTAAGTAATTCAACATGAGAAGGGTCAGATTTCTGCATGAAACTTACATAAAAGTGTTAAATATTCCCACCTTTGATAAACAAATGTATGAAAAGGGCAGTCATTGCTCTTTCAAAAAAATAAAATAAAAAATGTCGCTCTCTATTTAATAAGTATGGAAATGGTCAATTACTGCTCTGTGCTGCAAATATCTTTAAAAAAATTATTTGTCTGCACTGGGAGGTTCTATTCATTGTAGGTATCACATTGTTTTTTCTTTCTGCAAAATTTCAATATTTCCTGCATTCATTTGGGCCCCCTGTTCATAAAGCCACTTTTCTATTTTTTTTGTTTAATGTGTCTATTTATTAATCACGTGATTCATTAAATAAAAAATAAAAAAATTAACATATATTTTCTATTCTCTATAACAAATCGAATTGGTCAATACTGGTGGAATTGGTGTCGCTGTAGTAGTTACTGTTAGAGACGACAAAAAAGTGATTATAATATTAAAATTCCTTAGTAACTACATCCCATTGTAAAGGACATCTAAGCAACTAACCAGTATGTCTTTCCAGGTACAGGCAATGGAGCGAGCTTTGTGCACTCTCATCTTACTTCCCTAATTAGTTTAAGAAAGTTTACAATGAAATCTCATGAGAGTTAAGTGAAATCTCATGAGATCACAGTAAAATAGTTCATGACCTCAGCACTGTTGTTTCTGATTTGCTGCTGTTCATTTCTTCCTTTTTTTTTTTACCTGCAGCTAAGCAGCAGCGGAAGAACTTTTTACACAGAACTTACTCTGCTGAGCTGAGGAAATTGTGAGGTAAAATATCTTCCTTTTTTACATAGAGATGCTCAGGTGATATTTTCCTGTCAGTTTTTTACAGCTATGTTGCATTAGTTTCAAGTGATTTAACATATGAGTATTATGTCCCTTTAATGCAGAAAGATATAGTCTACATAAAATTAAACTGGCATGATTCAGATAAAGCAGCAATTATAATCACCTCTATAATGTTTTCCGATTATCATTATTTTATTCCCTCTCTTGAACTGTTTTAGAATTTAAAGGTTTAATCTAAAAGGCCAGCCCATGATTTAACACCTGTGCAGCATTGGTCTTGAAATAGAGACTCCAATCAGGAAACAATACACAGGTGTAGCACAAAAACTGGGCCAACACTTGAAATTGCATCATTTGTGAATTAAAATAAGATGAATAAGACATGTAAATGTATTTGCAAAGAATATCAGAAATTAAACATATATATACACACAAGTATGTGCAAAGAGATAGGCACATATTTGAGCATTAAGAATCATATAACATTGAGTATAAAACGTAAGATAGAAGCTTTTTGCAAAAAAATATATATACACAGGTACATTTCTATGAGATGTATTGTTTGTTCAGGTAAAACAGAATATTCCCACCTGGTGGTTATAAGGCCTCAATAATATACAATCTTTTTTTTTTTTATATATATATATATATATATATATATATATATATATATATATATATATATATATATATATATATATATATATATATATATATATATTAAAATGCTATCTTAAATGTTTATTTTGTGCAATTCTTTTTTGAGTATTGATGATCTTGTTCCATTAGTATGCTGAAATGAAATATATTATACCCACATACTCTGAAATATGCATAAAATAACTATTTGACCATAAAATAGAAAAGGAATACCAGACTACACTTAAAGATATATATAAAAAATATATGGCCTAGATTTAGAGTTCGGCGGTAGCCGTCAAAACCAGCGTTAGAGGCTCCTAACGCTGGTTTTAGGCTACCGCTGGTATTTGGAGTCAGTGATTAAAGGGTCTAACGCTCACTTTACAGCCGCGACTTTTCCATACCGCAGATCCCCCTACGCCATTTGCGTAGCCTATCTTTTCAATGGGATCTTTCTAACGCTGGTATTTAGAGTCGTTTCTGCAGTGAGCGTTAGAGCTCTAACGACAAGATTCCAGCCGCCTGAAAAAAGCAGGAGTTAAGAGCTTTCTGGCTAACGCCGGTTTATAAAGCTCTTAACTACTGTACCCTAAACTACACTAACACCCATAAACTACCTATGTACCCCTAAACCGAGGTCCCCCCCACATCGCCGCCACTCGATTAAAATTTTTAACCCCTAATCTGCCGACCGCCACCTACGTTATACTTATGTACCCCTAATCTGCTGCCCCTAACCCCGCCGACCCCTATATTATATTTATTAACCCCTAACTTGCCCCACACAACGTCGCCGCAAGCTACTTAAAATAATTAACCCCTAATCTTCCGACCGCAAATCGCCGCCACCTACGTTATCCCTATGTACCCCTAATCTTCTGCCCCTAACATCGCCGACCCCTATGTTATATTTATTAACCCCTAATCTGCCCCCCACAACGTCGCCGACACCTGCCTACACTTATTAACCCCTAATCTGCCGAGCGGACCTGAGCGCTACTATAATAAAGTTATTAACCCCTAATCCGCCTCACTAACCCTATCATAAATAGTATTAACCCCTAATCTGCCCTCCCTAACATCGCCGACACCTACCTTCAATTATTAACCCCTAATCTGCCGACCGGAGCTCACCGCTATTCTAATAAATGTATTAACCCCTAAAGCTAAGTCTAACCCTAACACTAACACCCCCCTAAGTTAAATATAATTTTTATCTAACGAAATAAATTAACTCTTATTAAATAAATGATTCCTATTTAAAGCTAAATACTTACCTGTAAAATAAATCCTAATATAGCTACAATATAAATTACATTTATATTATAGCTATTTTAGGATTAATATTTATTTTACAGGTAACTTTGTATTTATTTTAACCAGGTACAATAGCTATTAAATAGTTAAGAACTATTTAATAGTTACCTAGTTAAAATAATTACAAATTTACCTGTAAAATAAATCCTAACCTAAGATATAATTAAACATAACAATACCCTATCAATAAAATAATTAAATAAACTACCTACAATTACCTACAATTAACCTAACACTACACTATCAATAAATTAATTAAACACAATTGCTACAAATAAATACAATTAAATAAACTATCTAAAGTACAAAAAATAAAAAAGAACTAAGTTACAGAAAATAAAAAATTATTTACAAACATAAGAAAAATATTACAACAATTTTAAACTAATTACACCTACTCTAAGCCCCCTAATAAAATAACAAAGACCCCCAAAATAAAAAATTCCCTACCCTATTCTAAATTTAAAAAGTTACAAGCTCTTTTACCTTACCAGCCCTGAACAGGGCCCTTTGCGGGGCATGCCCCAAGAATTTCAGCTCTTTTGCCTGTAAAAAAAAACATACAATACCCCCCCCCAACATTACAACCCACCACCCACATACCCCTAATCTAACCCAAACCCCCCTTAAATAAACCTAACACTAAGCCCCTGATGATCTTCCTACCTTGTCTTCACCATGCCAGGTTCACCGATCCGTCCTGGCTCCAAGATCTTCATCCAACCCAAGCAGGGGCTAGACATCCACTGAAGAAGTCCAGAAGAGGGTCCAAAGTCTTCCTCCTATCCGGCAAGAAGAGGACATCCGGACCGGCAAACATCTTCTCCAAGCGGCATCTTCTATGTTCTTCCATCCGATGACGACCGGCTCCATCTTGAAGACCTCCAGCGCGGATCCATCCTCTTCTTCCGACGACTAGACGACGAATGACGGTTCCTTTAAGGGACGTCATCCAAGATGGCGTCCCTCGAATTCCGATTGGCTGATAGGATTCTATCAGCCAATCGGAATTAAGGTAGGAATTTTCTGATTGGCTGATGGAATCAGCCAATCAGAATCAAGTTCAATCCGATTGGCTGATCCAATCAGCCAATCAGATTGAGCTCGCATTCTATTGGCTGTTCCGATCAGCCAATAGAATGCGAGCTCAATCTGATTGGCTGATTGGATCAGCCAATCGGATTGATCTTGATTCTGATTGGCTGATTCCATCAGCCAATCAGAAAATTCCTACCTTAATTCCGATTGGCTGATAGAATCCTATCAGCCAATCGGAATTCGAGGGACGCCATCTTGGATGACGTCCCTTAAAGGAACCGTCATTCGTCGTCTAGTCGTCGGAAGAAGAGGATGGATCCGCGCTGGAGGTCTTCAAGATGGAGCCGGTCGTCATCGGATGGAAGAACATAGAAGATGCCGCTTGGAGAAGATGTTTGCCGGTCCGGATGTCCTCTTCTTGCCGGATAGGAGGAAGACTTTGGACCCTCTTCTGGACTTCTTCAGTGGATGTCTAGCCCCTGCTTGGGTTGGATGAAGATCTTGGAGCCAGGACGGATCGGTGAACCTGGCATGGTGAAGACAAGGTAGGAAGATCATCAGGGGCTTAGTGTTAGGTTTATTTAAGGGGGGTTTGGGTTAGATTAGGGGTATGTGGGTGGTGGGTTGTAATGTTGGGGGGGGGGTATTGTATGTTTTTTTTTACAGGCAAAAGAGCTGAAATTCTTGGGGCATGCCCCGCAAAGGGCCCTGTTCAGGGCTGGTAAGGTAAAAGAGCTTGTAACTTTTTAAATTTAGAATAGGGTAGGGAATTTTTTATTTTGGGGGTCTTTGTTATTTTATTAGGGGGCTTAGAGTAGGTGTAATTAGTTTAAAATTGTTGTAATATTTTTCTTATGTTTGTAAATAATTTTTTATTTTCTGTAACTTAGTTCTTTTTTATTTTTTGTACTTTAGATAGTTTATTTAATTGTATTTATTTGTAGCAATTGTGTTTAATTAATTTATTGATAGTGTAGTGTTAGGTTAATTGTAGGTAATTGTAGGTAGTTTATTTAATTATTTTATTGATAGGGTAGTGTTAGGTTTAATTATATCTTAGGTTAGGATTTATTTTACAGGTAAATTTGTAATTATTTTAACTAGGTAACTATTAAATAGTTCTTAACTATTTAATAGCTATTGTACCTGGTTAAAATAAATACAAAGTTACCTGTAAAATAAATATTAATCCTAAAATAGCTATAATATAAATGTAATTTATATTGTAGCTATATTAGGATTTATTTTACAGGTAAGTATTTAGCTTTAAATAGGAATCATTTATTTAATAAGAGTTAATTTATTTCGTTAGATAAAAATTATATTTAACTTAGGGGGGTGTTAGTGTTAGGGTTAGACTTAGCTTTAGGGGTTAATACATTTATTAGAATAGCGGTGAGCTCCGGTCGGCAGATTAGGGGTTAATAATTGAAGGTAGGTGTCGGCGATGTTAGGGAGGGCAGATTAGGGGTTAATACTATTTATGATAGGGTTAGTGAGGCGGATTAGGGGTTAATAACTTTATTATAGTAGCGCTCAGGTCCGGTCGGCAGATTAGGGGTTAATAAGTGTAGGTAGGTGTCGGCGACGTTGTGGGGGGCAGATTAGGGGTTAATAAATATAATATAGGGGTCGGCGATGTTAGGGCAGCAGATTAGGGGTACATAGGGATAACGTAGGTGGCGGCGGTTTACGGAGCGGCAGATTAGGGGTTAAAAGTGTAATGCAGGGGTCAGCGATAGCGGGGGCGGCAGAATAGGGGTTAATAAGTGTAATGCTAGGGGTGTTTAGACTCGGGGTACATGTTAGAGTGTTAGGTGCAGACGTAGGAAGTGTTTCCCCATAGGAAACAATGGGGCTGCGTTAGGAGCTGAACGCTGCTTTTTTGCAGGTGTTAGGTTTTTTTTCAGCTCAAACAGCCCCATTGTTTCCTATGGGAGAATCGTGCACGAGCACGTTTTTGATGCCGGCCGCGTCCGTAAGCAACTCTGGTATCGAGAGTTGCATTTGCGGTAAAAATGCTCTACGCTCCTTTTTTGGAGCCTAACGCAGCATTTGTTTGAACTCTCGATACCAGAGTTAAATTTATGGTGCGGCCAGAAAAAAACCCGCGGAGCGTTAACAGCCCTTTTACCGCCGAACTCTAAATCTAGGCCTATGAATGGTGTTCTCCATATGACTGAATTATTAAAAATAAGAGACAAGGAAAACACTTGAACAAGCCCTTGTGCTTTTAAAAGCTTTGTATGTTACCAATCAAGAATTTCTTATTGCTAAATTATAATCTACAAGTACTAAAACCAAGTTCAACAGAACAGGCATAAAACATTTACATTACATAGAGAGAAAGTTAGTAAAAGAAATAAAAATTACTGCTTGCAATTGCATAGTAATAAATATATTTGGACCCTGTAATCCTGCACCCTTATCCTTTTGAAAACCCTTTTTTGCATTACTGTTCCCACTGGGGATCACCTTGGACTTGTTGACATAGAAGAGCTATTTTCTCTATGCTGATGCTTAGATTAGGAAGCTTGGGCATCATCCCAAAACACAATAAATGTTATAAAATATAAGCACACCTGATACTAAGAGGGAAAAATAATGTTATCTTTCATACATTTAGGGCTAGATTACAACGAGAGCGCAATCATTTGCGCCCGACGGATAAGGGGTATATGGCGCGGGTTTTTGCTCATTGGGCTTAATGCTCGTATTACAAGTTGAGCGCAATTACAATCGCATAAGCGAAATCGCGTTTTACGCTAGAATCTTTACTGCAATCTCAGAGCTGTGTTTAACTGTTTTGTGGAAAAGAAAAGTTGCACAAAACACATAAAAAATACACTACAAAGTACAGTTACACTCATAATAACACCATCTAATAAAAATTATTATCAAAAAATATTGCAAAAAAAAAGTTATAAGGACTCAAAGATATGAGATCTCAGGTGTTAGAAAAAAAGCCGGCAAAGGGCTTTCACATAGAGATTCAGTACATACATATACATGTCTACAGATGTATATGTATGTATCTATACAGTGTGTATATATATATATATATATATATATATGTATTTATTCATATGTGTACATATGTATTTACACACAAAAACTGCTCTGCTTGTACTTTAGTCCTTAATGTTTTAATAGAGTTGGTTTTCAGGCGAAACCATCCTTTTTATGCAGGATCAGTATGATATCTTTAAGGAAGGCACTTCTCTGGGAAAGCACAGCTTGGCTACAGAGTATTTATTTCTTGCTATTTGGCCTATATAGTTTGATTTGATTAAATCTGTCATACTTAAGGCCCATAAATGAGAATTCCCGCCAAGTGTACAAGAACATTTGACAATCTCTAATGCGGGCGTGTTAGATGAAAGATATACAAAAAAGTAGCAAATCGACTCCACAGTCAAGTTTTATTTGTAAAGATCAAACAAGCATAACACATAACTTTTAACTTGTAATATATGAGTGATGTTGAGAGCACAGTGATATCCATTGAAATAAAGGACACGCTAAAGGGATGTCGGCCTTGCTAAACATTTTCTGGTTATTCAGCTTTACCATGGACTTGTAATACCAGATTGTGTGCAAATCCAAGTGCGATCCAGCAACATTGATAGAGCACCCTGTGCTATCAATAGTGCTCTGCTTGTAGTCTAGGCCTATATACTGTAGTTTGATTAAATCTGATATACTTACGGTCCATATTAGAATGCCCACCAAGTGTACAAGAAAATTTGAATATTTCTAATGCGGGGTGTGCTAGATGATAGATATACAAAAAGTATTTCAACAGAAGAAAATATGCCTTCCGGAGTGGCCCAATCAGTTCTTTCTTTTTTTTTTTTATTGAGTTATCAGTTAAAGAGACATTAAAAACTAAATAAATGCTAGATAGAAGAATGCATTCTAAGAAAAGATTAGTCTGAGAATAATACGTTTTATTAGCTGTTAAAATATTGACAAAATAAGTGTAAAGTTTTAGGGCTAGATTACAAGTGGCGCGGTAAATCTTTTTTTCTTGATTGCGAAAACTTCATTAGCGTTAAGCTAGTTAAAAAGAAAATGTATTTTGCCCTAGTGTCAACCCAAAAAGCACAAAACTTGAGTTTTCACATGCGCTTGTATGTATTCCCTAATAAAAATCTATGGAGATAAAAAAGTGAGAAAAAAACATCCTACTTGCGCAAACTACATCAAATTTTTGCATTCCCATAGAAATCAAGTAAGAAAAAAAGTGAAAAAAGTACCTAACACCCTACCATAAGCACCTAGCCTAATAAACCCTAAACCGCCAACCACCCACAATTAGGGATGAGCGAATGTTTTGCAACATTCGAAAAATGAAACAAATTTTAACACATTCATTCGTTCGAATCGAATTTTGAATGTTTACATAACATTCTAACATTCAATTTTCGAATGTTCAGTTTCGAATTTTACGATTACATTTGAAAACATTATTTTCGAAAAATTCGAATTTATATTTGTAATAGTATTTCTAATGCTTTCTTTAAATGTAATATTCAAATTATGCAATTCAAAAAATTTTATTTTATATGTTTGTAATAGTATTTCTAATGCTTTTTTTAAATGTAATATTAGAATTATGCAATATACTATATAGAAACATTCAAAATGATATATTTGTATCTATTATGTATCAATTTACTAGATTCCCTACCACATGAACTATTGAACTCCTGAATAGTATTTGTTAAATAGAATGTTAAATTCGAAATTTCGAATTTGGACATTCGATCTAATTATAAACATTTGATTATAGAATTTTTCAGAATATTCGTTCTTATCAACATTCGGATTTATAATTTGAATTTCGGTAATAACATTTGTTCTAACATTCGAATTTGGAAATTTACACATTCACCCATACCTACCCACAATGTAAACTATCTAAATAAACTATTAACCCCTAAACTGACATCCCCATAACGCAAACTAGCTAAACAAACTATTAACCCGTAAACCGCCACCCCCCACAATGCAAGTAATCTAAATAAACTAACACCTAAACTGCCATCCCCCCACAATGCAAAGTAATAAATTAACATCTAAACCCCCTAACCTAACATCCCCTAACTTAACCCAAATTAATATACGCCTACATTTACAAAAAAATCCTAACTACCTTTTAAAAAAAAAACTTACCTGTAATATTAAATAAAAACCTAATCTTACTTTTAAAAATAACATTAAAGTATTAAAAAACAAAATTAACATTACAGAAAATAAAAAAGTGCCAAAAAAATAGCCATATGAAGAGGACCTCTGTGTTGAAGCTTGCAAGAGGAGGACCAATGCCGCCACCATCGCCTGGATGAAGAAGATAGACTGCTGCCTGGATGAAGATGGACTGCCACCTGGATAAAGATGGTCTTCCACCTGGTTGAAGATAGACCGTCGCCTGTCAAAATGCACTGAGATAAGAGGCAGCCTTCAAGGGTTAAGAACACATTATTTGAATTTGGACCTTTCTATAATCGAGGAATAAATTGTCACCTGGAATATATTTATTCATATTTATATGAAATTTGGATATTAACATTTTTTTTATGGACAGAGACAATTATATGAGATTGACTGCCTCTGTTCTCTTTCATACTCCATTAGATACATGAAGAGTTTATGTGGGTTCATCATATACAGGATTTACTATGTATTATGCTTTATTATGTTCTTAAACAGTGTCATAGTATAAATGGTTATTTGTTGTTATCCTATCAGTATTACTTGTGAATTGTAATAACATTCCCAGATGGACCGCACTGTGCCTATGGTGAGATGCACTACATTATTGGGGCATATAATACTGTTATGACAATTGTCAGAGATATATCCTCCCCCCCCTTGTCCACTGATGAATCGGGATGTGTTGTGTCCTGATGACATCAGTGACTTGCGACGGCGGTGTGCACACGTGGAGAGGCGATTCTTCCGGTAACATTGCTTGATCATTTCGCTATATATTTGGACAATTAAATAGTGTTGGAAAATTAGTGTTGTCTTGGATCTGTAATGTTTGAGTGCATTTGAGAAAGGAACCAGACCAGTTCTGAATGTCATGGATCTTTAACTTGTGAAATTAAAGGCTAAGTTTTATGTGGCTACGTAAAGTAAGTGCTTTTTCTTTACGTTTATATATTGTAATATTTATAAGCACCCTGGCAGTCAGATTAGTTATACGGAGTGTATTTTGCACAGACACTAATATATTTATATATATATATATATATATATATATATATACATGTACATATTTATGTGCTTATATGTGTAAATATGTATATGTGCGCATACATACATTCATATATAAATATGTATTCACACACACACACATATATATATATATATATATATATATATATATATATATATATATATATATATATATAGTGAAGATTGGAGTAGCCGTGTTAGTCCAGTAGATAAGATGCTCAAAAAACAAAGTATTGCAGTATGCAGTGATACCTTTTTTATTGGACTAACATAATATTTCAAAGACAAGCTTTCAAGAGTTTTCCTCTCTTCCTCAGGTCTGAAGCAATACTGATCAATATGATATAGATACACATCACATACAACAAATGGAAGGGAGGGAGGGGGGTGAGAGGGGTGTCATAAAAAGCAGATAATGTGTCTGAAGGAGAAAATAGCTGAGAATAGCCAGAAAGAGTAAATAAACAGAGGAGAGTAAATAGGGAAGATGAGAGGAAAAACAAAAGGAAAAAGAAACCAATATAGGACAATAAGATGAGAGATTCACAAGAATTTTTTTTACTGATAGGAGTAATTGAGTAGCGCTAGTCTAGCCAAATATAGTATACAAAAAATATGTATATACAACACTAGAAAATATATAAAATATATATAGAAAACCAACCTTAAAATATAAAAGAATATAAATATAATTAACAAAACTGATAAATATTGTTCTTAGTACTATTCTGGGTTAGGTTGCTAAAAATACTATAGTATAATTGCATACAAGTGTCACATAAAATAAAATAAAATAAATTGAAAAAAATATATATAATAATGATACATGTAATAAAAAATACAGATACTTGTAAAGTTCATGTGAAGTTCGTGATGATTAAAAATCTCCTTAAAACGCTGGAAAATCCCAATTCATTAAATCCTGCTGCTTCTCTTAAAAGGGTATATCCAGAAACCCAAACACGGTGCGGACTAAAAAGAGAAAAAGGAGAGAAGCGCAGGACATGATTCAAGTGTAGAGCCAAACTTTAATACAAATGACACATACAACAATTGTACTCACAAGATGGAGAACAAAAATAGGCACATCAAATATAGTGTATCCTCCGTCGTTCCGTTAGTTCATAATGAGCCAAAATTTTAAAGCTTTGCAGTCTGTTGCAGCATGGAGCGTCTTTTCCTGTTCTGTATAAACCAATATTGCCGCCAGCATACAAGCCTCAGAATCAGGTTACTACATCAGGAGGACACACACACACCCTCGGCTCTGGACCAATAGGAAATCCTGAAACAAAGTGTACCCGGCACGAGAGGACCTATGGTGGCTTCACAGGGAAATAGTAAAAGAACAATGACGATAGCTACGTTCTACGTGTTTCGTCCCGATCGACAGTACTTTCTCAAGTTTATAGAAAGTTGTGGTAGTGTGTGAGAAAGCAAGAGTCTACATTAAGTCCTTCATTTCTGGTATTGAGATGTGTGATCATTTTCATCTCAAACGTCTTTTGTTCATGAGAGTCTTTGAAATTCCCTTTAACAATTTTAATCCTGAGGTTAAGGATGGAGTGACCAGTCTGGGTGAAGTGATGACCAACAGGGATACAATATTCATTTTCCTTGTGGTTTTTGATTGAGTGTCTGTGTAGATTCATTCTGAGATGCAGCTTTAGGCCAGTTTCTCGAATGTAGCAACCTCTGTCACACGCTGTACACTGTATCATGTACACCACATTAGCAGATGAGCACGAATAGGATCCTTTAATATTATATGTTGCGTTGTTGTGTCTGGCTGTGTTTTTGTCACATATATGTTGACACAGTTTGCAGAGTGATTTGTTGCATTGTGCAGTGCCATTCTGTGTAAGCTTCTGTTCTGTGGTTAATTTGCTGCGGACCAATCTCTGTCTCAGGTTAGGCGATTGTTTGAATGCTAGTATGGGGGGTTCAGGAAATATTTTTTTAAATGTGGGGTCCTCTGAAATTAGTTCTTGTAGCTCTTTAATAATTTTTGCGTACTCCTTCCAGAGTAGGGTTGTAAGTGACTACTAGAGGGGTTCTTGTTTTGTTTTCCTTTTCTTTGTATTGTATGAGCCTTTCCCATGGTGTTTTTAGGGTAGATTTGAATTTTTAAGATATTGTCCTTTCCTTGTAGCCCTTTTGCCTAAATGACTCTGACAGTGTACTCAGGTGCTGATCTCTGTCTTTTGTGTCAGAGCAAATGCGGTGATATCTGATAGCTTGGCTGTAGAGGATACCTTGTTTGGTGTGATTGGGATGGAAGCTGGAATTGTGGTGGTAGCTGTACCTGTCTGTGGGTTTTCTGTATATAGATGAATGAAGGATGCCATTGGTGACAGTTATTGTGCAGTCCAAGAAGTTCACACTATGATTTGAAAAGTCCATTTTAAGGTTTATTGGCAGGTGAAATGAATTAAATGATTTGTGGAAATATAAAAGGCTTTCTTCTCCTTCTGTCCATATTATGAAAATATCATCGATGTAATGATAATATGTATAAGGTTTGTGGGGCTGAGTAAATAAGAATCTGTATTCTAGGTACGCCATGAAAAGATTAGCGTATTGGGGTGACATTTTTGTGCCCATCGCTGTCCCTGTCATTTGTAGGTAGTAATTGTTGTTAAAACTGAAATAGTTGTGTGTGAGTATGAATTCTATAAGCTGGGCAATAGTGGCACTATCATATTTGTGTGTTGGTTGGTGGGATGAGAGAAATTTACTGCAGGCCTCAATACCATACTTATGCGGGATGTTGCTGTATAAGGATTCCACATCCATAGTAACTAGTATAGTGTTTCCAGGTAGTTCATTTATCTGGTTAATTTTATTAAGGAAGTCTGTAGTATCCTGTATAAAGCTATCAGTCTTAATAACAAGAGGCTTAAGAATGTTTTCTATTAGGCCAGATATTTGTTCAGTGAGTGTTCCCATACCTGTTATAATGGGGCGTCCTGGGTTTCCTGAGATTGGTCCTTAGCAAATTAGCAACAGAGACAGAGATTGGTCCACAGCAAATTAACCACAGAACAGAAGCTTACACAGAATGGCACTGCACGATGCAACAAATCACTCTGCAAACTGTGTCAACATATATGTGACAACAACACAGCCAGACACAACAACGCGACATATAATATTAAAGGATCCTATTCATGCTCATCTGCTAATGTGGTGTACATGATACAGTGTATAGCGTGTGACAGAGGTTGCTACATTGAAGAAACTTGCCTAAAGCTGCATCTCAGAATGAATCTACACAGACACTCAATCAAAAACCAGAAGGAAATTGAATATTGTACCCCTGTTGGTCATCACTTCCCCCAGACTGGTCACTCCATCCATAACCTCAGGATTAAAATTGTTAAAGGGAATTTCAAAGACTCTCATGAGCGAAAGATGTTTGAGATGAAAATGATCACACATTTCAATACCAGAAATGAAGGACTTAATGTAGACTCTGACTTTCTCACACACTACTATAACTTTCTATAATCTCTCATCTTATTGTCCTATATTGGTTTCTTTTTCCTTTTGTTTTTCCTCTCATCTTGCCTATTTACTCTCCTCTGTTTATTTACTCTTTCTGGCTATTCTCAGCTATTTTCTCCTTCAGACACATTCTCTGCTTTTTATGACTCCCCTCTTACCCCCCTCCCTCCCTTCCATTTGTTGTATGTGATGTGTATCTATATCAGATTGATCAGTATTGCTTCAGACCTGAGGAAGAGAGGAAAACTCTCGAAAGCTTGTCTTTGAAATATTATGTTAGTCCAATAAAAAAGGTATCACTACATACTGCAATACTTTGTTTTTTGAGCATCTTATCTACTGGACATGGCTACTCCAATCTTCACTACTATGGCAGATACCGTATTCAGCCGCATAAAGAAGCAAATGATCAAAACTGATTAGAAGAGAAACACAAATTAACAGTGACATATATTTTCTTACACGTTGTAAGAAACTGTATCTAATCCCTAATGGACTTCAATTAAGAACCCACTTTCTACTACCCACAACTCACCATATGCTGAGGATTACTGCAGACAGACTAGTGAGAAACTACGCAACAACCTAATTCACCAACTATATGACAGAAAACAAAAATTACTCTGTCATAAGCAGTCCTTATTTCAAGATCTTCAACAGGTTACATCCGAAACCAAAGCAATGGAAATAGAAATGGATTAATTCTACAGGAAACAATAACATAATCTCATCAGGAAAAAGAATAAGAAACTGGCTGGCCTCAAACAGCACAAAGAAAGCCCTAAGGAAAATCAACTGATTGCTCCATTGAAAAACAGATTACTCCAACCAGAACTACCAATGACCCAAACCAAACTGAGCCTGCTAACTACCAATAACAATTCACGGACAATACTGGTATTGTAAACCTCTCTAATCATCACCTTTCAATACCTGAAAAATCAGTCTTATCCAAGGGGCTAACATTCTGTCCTAACACAAATCTTGATCACATCCAGTTATACTCAGACTTGGAAGAATTTTTCAGAAGATTGAGACTTAAGGAATTCTTTTATGCCAAAAAAACCACGACTCTTAAACAGGATAGTAATGGTAGGAAAAAGAACAAAGATTTTACGACAGCAGGACGTAACATCAAATTGGACAGTTACATTGAAAGTTTTCGCTTGAGAGTGGCATCCCTGGTCACCACACAAGAGAAATAAATCGCTTACAACCTCTCACATATGGAAAGAAATGCCTTGAAAAACTTGATGAATAATAATAACATCATCAACAAGCCGGCGGACAAGAGTGGATCAGTAGTTATTATGAATACCCAGGACTACACTACAGAAGGTTACAGAGAGTTGTCTGATATAAACTACTACAAAAAACTGGACAGAGACCCCACCAAGGAATATTCAGCTAAACTCACAAAACTTATCACAACATTTCATAAACACATACAGCAAGAATTAGAAAATCTGTTACCTTCCAATCCTCAGATGGGTACCTTCTACATGCCGCCCAAAATCCACAAGTCAGGAAACCCAGGATGCCCAATTATAACAGGTATGGACACAGTTTGCAGAGTGATTTGTTGCATCGTGCAGTGCCATTCTGTGTAAGCTTCTGTTCTGTGGTTAATTTGCTGTGGACCAATCTCTGTCTCTGTTGCTAATTTGCTAAGGACCAATCTCAGGAAACCCAGGACGCCCCATTATAACAGGTATGGTAACACTCACTGAACAAATATCTGGCCTAATAGAAAACATTCTTAAGCCTCTTGTTATTAAGACCGATAGCTTTATACAGGACACTACAGACTTCCTTAATAAACTTAACCAGATAAATGAACTACCTGGAAACACTATACTAGTTACTATGGATGTGGAATCCTTAGACAGCAACATCCTGCATAAGGATGGTATTGAGGCCTGCAGTAAATTTCTCTCATCCCACCAACCAACACACAAATATGATAGTGCAACTATTGCCCAGCTTATAGAATTAATACTCACACACAACTATTTCAGTTTTAACAAACATACAGATTCTTATGTACTCAGCCCCACAAACCTTATACATATTATCATTACATCAATGATTTTTTCATAATATGGACAGAAGGAGAAGAAAGCCTTTTAGATTTCCACAAATCATTTAATTCATTTCACCCATCAATAAACCTTAAAATGTACTTTTCAAATCATAGTGTGAACTTCTTGGACTGCACAATAACTGTCACCAATGTCATCCTTCATTCATCTATATACAGAATACCCACAGACAGGTATAGCTACCTCCACAATTCCAGCTTCCATCCCAATCACACCAAACAAGGTATATGTGGTGTGTAAGGTAGTTTCTGAGAATGTATACAGACTTGCAAATCTCAGTGTTTCCTTTATTAAGATTTAGCCCTTAAATAGAGCTTGTTGCTCCTTTTTGTACTAAGCAGATTACAACTTCTATGTAACCTGAATAGCCAATGTGAGGCAATTGATATATATTGTTATAAACACTTGAGTTAACTAACAAAAGTGTTCAGAGTTATGGAGAAACAATATTGTATTTTAGTAATCAATATTCAGTTTGCAGAGTTAATACGCCGTAATGAGCAGCAGGATATTTGTAGAGTTTGTAACTCAGATTTGTATAATAGGATTTGCAGGCTTAAGGAGTCTCTTGTCTTCATGCATTCACACACATACTAAAATATATACAAGTCCAATCATGTCACAGACATACTGATATCGATCTGAGAGATGTAACAATTGTTATGCGATATTATCAATAATCATGAGATTGTGGAGAACAAAATTAACACATTTCATTTAAGAGCAGAGTTTATCATCGAGTACTTTACCCCAGAGTACCGAGTGAGAGCGGTGCTAAGCTCCGTGTCTGTGCCGACAGCCTCCGTGTGTGAATGCGGCTTACTTCCGGGACGTGATCTGAAAGAAGATCCGGCAGTTCAAGGATTCTGGTTAGATACTGGATACAAAGTTGAGCTTGAAACAAAATAACTGCACGGACAAAGTGGCAGTTATATGAGCCTAAGTATTCTTTGTTTTTTTCTAGAGAGGACCTGGAATAAACAAAGCTTATGCACAGAGAGTATATTAGAAGGATTAGCTTCAATATTCAGGCAGTGAATGAATGGAAAAGGATGCCTTAAATAGGGTGGAACCCTGAGTGGGTGAGATATAGCTTAAAGTTATATCACATCTCCCCCCCCCCCTCAAGGAAGCACCCCAGGGGATTCCAAGCTGGGTTTGGTAGGGTAACGCCGGTGAAGAGTACGTAGAAGACGAGGAGTGCAGAGATCAGAGTGTAGCTGCCAGGAGTTTTCCTCAGAACCATAACCTTTCCACTTCACAAGGTATTCTAATCTTCGTCTGTGGATTATGGAATTTAGGATAGCTTCAACTTCATATTCTTCCTGGTCGTTGATAAGAACTGGAGGTGGTTGAGTCTGGGAGATAAGTGAATATGGGGAACGATAAGGTTTCAATAGGGATACATGAAAGGTGGGATGAATCTTATAGTCCTGAGGGAGATTGAGTCTCACCACATTAGGGTTGATCACTTTGTTTTTAGTGAAAGGACCTAAGAACTGATTCGCCAAATTTTTACTAGGAACACACAACTTAAGATTTTTGGTTGAAAGAAGTACTAGATCACCAATACAATAATGAGGGCTGGATGTATGATGTAGATCAAATAACCTCTTATGATTTTCTTTAGCCTCTGAAAGATGTTTCTTCAAAATATCCAACCGATCTTGTAATGTTGTTGTGAAGTCCACGGCAGAAGGTGAATTAACATTTTGAGTGGATATCGATATTGTGTTGGGATGATACCCATACGTAGAAAAAAATGGTGATATCTTTGTTGAGGATGATGTTGAATTGTTATAGCAGAATTCTGCCATTGGGAGATAAGTTGACCAATCATCTTGGAGATAAGTTATAAAACAATGAAGATACTGTTCTAAAGTTTGGTTGAGTCTCTCAGTCAAACCATTAGTCTGGGGGTGAAAGGCTGTGGAATATCTTGAATCAATCTTTATTAATTTACATAATGATCTCCAGAAGGTAGAGGTAAACTGAGTACCACGGTCAGTAATGATAATAGTGGGAAGTCCATGTAGGCATACTATATAATCCAAAAAGACCATGGCTGTGGTCAAGGCTGTTGGAAGACCTTTTAAGGGTATGTAGTGGGCTAGTCTTGTCCGGTGGTCAATTACTACCAGTATAGTGTTAAAGTGGTGTGAATTAGGTAGGTCAACTATAAAGTCCATTGATATGGTACTCCAAGGTTTATCAGAAATAGGCAGAGGGGATAGAAGACCTGTCGGTCTTTTATGTACCAGCTTATTTCTGGCACAAATGTCACAACGTGTTACATAATCAGTTATGTAAGTATCCATCAAGGGCCACCAGAAATTTCTTCTAGTTAGGTCAATGGTCTTTTGAATGCCTGGATGACCTGCTAATGTTCCATCATGGGTCTGTTTAAGGGCAGAAATTCTGATTGCCTCAGGTATGTATAATTTGGTATTATAATAATATAGTCCAGTGGATGGATCTTTCTGACAGTCAATTCCATGTGGGGGGTCTTGGATGAGATGTGTCAGAATTTCTTTTTCCAATGGTGTAAGTACACCTATTATCTTCTCTTTTGGTATGATTTGATTAGTATTGTCTTGAGAAGAGACCTCATAAAGTCGGGATCGGACATCTGCTTTTGTATTCAATCTTCCAGGCCTATAGGTTAAAAGGAAATTGAAACAGTCAAAAAACAGGGACCAACGTGCTTGTCTTGCTGTTAGTGTCTTGCTTTTTTTTTTTAATATTCAAGGTATTTATGATCTGTGTAGATCATAAAGGGTAGTTTAGAGCCTTCTAATAAGTGCCTCCAATGTTCTAAAGAACATTTTATAGCAAGGAGTTCTTTATCTCCAATACTATAGTTGTTCTCGGCGCTTGTTAACATCCTGGAATAGAAAGCGATGGGATGGGTCTCTGTTTTATTCTTATTTTGCTGTGATAGGACTGCTCCAATGCCCGTATCTGAAGCATCTACCTCTAGGATAAATTCCAGTTCAAAATCTGGTATTGCTAATACTGGAGCTGTAGTAAAGCGTTGTTTCAATTCGTTGAAGGCATTGTTTGCTGAATCTGTCCAGTTGAATCTTTGTTTTTCAGTTGTTAGTTGTGTTAATGGTTTCACAATGGAGGAAAAGTTTTTAATACATTTTCTATAGAAATTAACAAAACCAGTGAACCTTTGTAAGGTTTTTATTGATGTTGGGATAGGCCAATTTAGAATTGCGGAAATTTTTTCTGGATCCATTTGGATTTTATTTGGACTGATAACATAACCCAAGAATTTTATTTTATTAACATGAAAGGAGCACTTTTCTAATTTGGCGTAAAGTTTGTGTTCTTTTAATCTCGTAAGCACCCAGCATACATGTTTTTCATGTTCGTGTGGTGTTCTAGAATAGATTAGGATATCATCTAAGTAAATAATGACACAAACATCAATGAGGTCACGGAATATTTCATTTATAAAATATTGAAAAGTTGCTGGAGCATTACTCAACCCAAATGGCATAACATTATATTGAAAAAGGCCATAACGGGTTCTAAATGCAGTTTTTAATTTATGACCTTCTTTTATTCTTATCAAATTATATGCCCCCTTCAGGTCTAATTTGGTGTATATTGTGGCACCATTTAGACGTTCCAGAAGTTTGGGGATCAGAGGTAGGGGATGCCTATTTTTGACTGTGATGTTAATTAGTGCCCTATAGTCTATTATCCCCTTAACGACACAAGTCGTACAGGGTATGTCGCACACAACCTGGTCTTTAAAGACCAGCGACGTACCCTGTACGACCTAGGTGTTTAAAGTGGCTGGAAGCGATCCTGATCGCTTCCAGCCGCTTTCAAGGTATTGCCGTGATGCCTCGATATTGAGGCATCATGGCAATACCTTTTCTGGCACACCGATGCAGAAAGGGCCACTCTGTGGCCCTCTCTGCATCGGTCAGCGATGGTGCCGATCGTTGGTGGGTGGGAGCAGCTACAGGGAGGAGGGTGGGTGGCCCATCGCTGGGAATCTTGTTCCGGATTAGTCCCGGTGCGTGCGGGCGCATGCACGGGGGCGGGGCTGCGTGTGCATGCATGTGCGCGCGCGTGCCCGATCTTAACATAACACATAAACGGTCCGGTTGTGGTGGGAGCGGGAGGTGATCCGTGGTGGGAGCGGGTGATGGGTGTTTAATTTTTATTTATAAAAGGGATCTGGGAGAGGGGGGTGGGGGGTATTGAGGGGGGCCAGCTACACTACAGAAAAAAAAGTATTAAAAAAAATGCACTAAAGTTTGAAAAGTGGGTACTGGCAGACAGCTGCCAGTACCCAAAATGGCACCAAATAGTGAGAGGGGGGAGATTAGAGAGCTGTGTGGGGGGCTCAGGGAGGTTGGGTGCTATGGGGGGCTCCTACACAGCAGCATATCTAAATATGCAGGGAAAAAATAAAAAAAATAAAAGAGAGCTTTTATTTTAGTACTGGCAGACTTTCTGCCAGTACTTAAGATGGCGGGGACAATTTTGGGGTTAGGGAGGGAAGAGAACTGTTTGGGAGGGATCAGGGGGTGGGATGTGTCAGGTGGGAGGCTGATCTCTACACTAAAGCTAAAATTAACCCTGCAAGCTCCCTACAAGCTACCTAATTAACCCCTTCACTGCTAGACATAATACACGTGTGATGCGCAGCGGCATTTTGCCGCCTTGTAATTACCAAAAAAAAACTCCAAAGCCATATATGTCTGTTATTTCTGAACAAAGGGGATCCCAGAGAAGCATTTACAACCATGTGCCATAATTGCACAAGCTGTTAGCAAATAATTTCAGTGAGAATCCTAAAATTGTGAAAAATTTTACGATTTTTTTAATTTGATGGCATTTGGCGGTGAAATGGTGGCATGAAATATACCAAGATGGGCCTTGATTAATACTTTAGGTTGTCTACTACACTACACTAAAGCTAAAATTAACCCTAGAATTTCCCTACATGCTCCCTAATTAACCCCTTCACTGCTGGGCATAATACAGGTGTGGTGCGCAGTGGTATTTAGCGGCCTTCTAATTATCAAAAAGCAACGCTAAAGCCATATATGTCTGTTATTTCTGAACAAAGGGGATCCCAGAGAAGCATTTACGACCATATATGCCATAATTGCACAAGTTGTTTGTAAATAATTTCAGTGACAAACTTAAAGTTTGTGAAAAAATTTGTGAAAAAGTGAACAATTTTTTTTATTTGATCGCATTTGGCGGTGAAATGGTGGCTTGAAATATACCAAAATGGGCCTAGATCAAAACTTTGGGATGTCTTCTAAAAAAAATATATATACACGTCAAGGGATATTCAAGAATTCCTGAAAGATATCAGTGTTCCAATATAACTAGCGCTAATTTTGAAAAAAAGTGGTTTGGAAATAGCCAATTGCTACTTGTACTTATTGCCCTATAACTTGCAAAAAAAGCAAAGAACATGTAAACATTGGGTATTTCTAAACTCAGGACAAAATTTAGAAACTATTTACCATGGGTGTTTTTTGGTGGTTGTAGATGTGTGACAGATTTTGGGGGCCAAATTTAGAAAAAGTGTGTTTTTTTCCATTTTTTCCTCATATTTTATAATTTTTTTATAGTAAATTATAAGATATGATGAAAATAATGGTATCTTTAGAAAGTCCATTTAATGGCGAGAAAAACGGTATATAATATGTGTGGGTACAATAAATGAGTAAGAAGAAAATTACAGCTAAACACAAACCCCCGCAGAAATGTAAAAATAGCCCTGGTCCTTAAGGGAAAGAAATTGAAAAATGGCCTTGGTCCTTAAGGGGTTATAGGTCTTATGGTACCGTCTTTATTTCTGACAAGGAACATACCTGCAGCAGCAGGAGAAGTAGAATGCAAAATAAAACCTTTACGTAGGTTCTCATCTAGATAATTTCTAATGTACATTAGTTCCACTTGAAAGAGAGGATATATTTTCCCATGAGGAATTTTTGAACCAGGTATTATATCTATCGGGCAGTCAAATTCCCTATGAGGGGGAATATTCTCTGCCTCTTTCAAATTGAATACCTCTGCCAGGTCCTGATAACACATGGGTAGACCACCTTCAAGTGTTGCTATAGTGTGATGTGGGTAACAAGTATTTGAGCAGAAAATGGAGACTAATGCTAAGTCATTTGAAGCCCAAATAATAGTGGGGTTATGTTTCTTTAACCAGGGAAAACCCAATATGAGTGTGTGCATATGAATGGGTATTAAGTCAAAAGATAAATACTCTGTATGTCCTTGATTAGTAGTTAAAAGCAAGGGAACAGTATGATGTGTGATGGGCCCTTGTTGTATGAGAGAACCATCTATTAATTTGATAGAGACAGGGTTTTGTTTGCACACAATAGGTATTTTATTTTTATATACATAGGAGGAATCAATATAAATTCCTGAAGCGCACGAGTCAATTAATGCCTGGGTTTGGACGTTTTTCTGATCCCACTGCAAAGAAATGAAAAGTCATTTGTGAAATTTTTTCAATGCTATATATAAATTCATTTTTTATTGGCTTACCATTCTTTTGTTTTTGTAATAAGGGACAAGATGAGACTGCGTGTTCTTTTTGTGCGCAATATAAACAGAGGTTCTTCATTCTTCTTCTTGCTTTTTCCTCTGGAGTAAGAAGCCTTCTAATAACCCCAATCTCCATTGGAGTAGAACTCCCATGCGCTCTATCCTGACTTGTTGGGTTATGGTAAGGCTTCCTTGAGGGATTATCATATGATGCCCTTTCTGCCCTCCTTTTATCCAACGAAGTACTAAGTTTAATGAGGCCGTCAAGGGTATCTGGGATCTCTAAATGTGAGAGTTCATCTTTGAGTGTTTCGGATAAACCTAGGCGGAATTGGTTCTTTAGGCTGATTTCATTCCACTGTGAGTCCTCAGCCCACATTTGGAATTCAGTGGTATAATCTTCCACGTTCCTTTTGCCCTGTTTTAGGGAACGTAACCTGATTTCAGCGTTTGTTTGTGTATTTGAGTCTTGGTAAAGGCTAGTCATTGCAGCGAAAAAATCCTGTAAAGAATCCAGAATTGGGTTATTGTTTTCAAAAAACCTGTTGGCCCAGGTTCTAGGTTCACCCTGTAGGAAGGAGATAGTAGTGCATACTTTAATCTGCTCAGAATGGTAAATCCTGGGTCTCAGAGAAAAGAGGAGATTACAAGCATGCTTGAAATCTCTGAACTCAGTACGTTTACCAGTGAAGGGATGAGGATAATTAATGTGGGGTTCAGGTACTTCTGTACTTTTTGGTGTTACACAGTCATTGACTAATGCTTTTAAGGCAGTGTTTTCAGTCTGTACTTCAGTAAGTCCCCTTGCAAGATAATCTAATTTAAGGTAAACATTATTTAACTCCTTTTAGATTTCATTAGGATCCATACTTAATATAGCAATGTTATCCTAATTATAACCTTTTTAGGCCTGAATATTATGTGGTATGTAAGGTAGTTTCTGAGAATATATACAGACTTGCAAATCTCAGTGTTTCCTTTATTAAGATTTAGCCCTTAAATAGAGCTTGTTGCTCCTTTTTGTACTAAGCAGATTACAACTTCTATGTAACCTGAATAGCCAATGTGAGGCAATTGATATATATTGTTATAAACATTTGAGTTAACTAACAAAAGTGTTCAGAGTTATGGAGAAACAATATTGTATTTTAGTAATCAATATTCAGTTTGCAGAGTTAATACCCCGTAATGAGCAGCAGGATATTTGTAGAGTTTGTAACTCAGATTTGTATAATAGGATTTGCAGGCTTAAGGAATCTCTTGTCTTCATGCATTCACACACATACTAAAATATATACAAGTCCAATCATGTCACAGACATACTGATATCGATCTGAGAGATGTAACAATTGCTATGCGATATTATCAATAATCATGAGATTGTGGAGAACAAAGTTAGCACATTTCATTTAAGAGCAGAGTTTATCATCGAGTACTTTACCCCAGAGTACCGAGTGAGAGCGGTGCTAAGCTCTGTGTCTGTGCCGACAGCCTCCGTGTGTGAATGCGGCTTACTTCCGGGACGCGATCTGAAAGAAGATCCGGCAGTTCAAGGATTCCGGTTAGATACTGGATACAAAGTTGAGCTTGAAACAAAATAACTGCACGGACAAAGTGGCAGTTATATGAGCCTAAGTATTCTTTGTTTTTTTCTAGAGAGGACCTGAATTAAACGTAGCTTATGCACAGAGAGTATATTAGAAGGATTAGCTTCAATATTCAGGCAGTGAATGAATGGAAAAGGATGCATTAAATAGGGAGGAACCCTGAGTGGGTGGGATATAGCTTAAAGGTATATCACAGTATAATCTACAGCCAAGCTATCAGATATCACCGCATTTGCTCTGACACAAAAGACAGAGATCAGCACCTGAGTACACTGTCAGAGTCATTTAGGCAAAAGGGCTACAAGGAAAGGACAATATCTAAAAAAATCAAATCTGCCCTAAAAACACCAATGGAAATGCTCCTACATTACAACGAAAAGGAAAACAAAACAAGAACCCCTCTAGTAGTCACTTACAACCCTACTCTGGAAGGAGTACGCAAAATTATTAAAGATCTACAACCACTCATTTCAAAGGACCCCACACTCAAAAAAATATTTCCTGAACCCCCCATACTAGCATTCAAACAACCGCCTAACCTGAAACAGAGATTGGTCCGCAGCAAATTAACCACAGAACAGAAGCTTACACAGAATGGCACTGCACGATGCAACAAATCACTCTGCAAACTGTGTCAACATATATGTGACAAAAACACAGCCAGACACAACAACGCAACATATAATATTAAAGGATCCTATTCGTGCTCATCTGCTAATGTGGTGTACATGATACAGTGTACAGCGTGTGACAGAGGTTGCTACATTGGAGAAACTGGCCTAAAGCTGCATCTCAGAATGAATCGACACAGACACTTGATCAAAAACAACAAGGAAAATGAATAGTGTACCCCTGTTGGTCATCACTTCATCCAGACTGGTCACTCCATCCTTAACCTCAGGATTAAAATTCTTAAAGGGAATTTCAAAGACTCTCATGAACGAAAGACATTTGAGATGAAAATAATCACATATTTCAATACCAGAAATGAAGGACTTAATGTAGACTCTGGCTTTCTCACACACTACCATAACTTTCTATAAACTCTCATCTTATTGTCCTCTCATCTTGCCTATTTACTCTCCTCTGTTTATTTACTCTTTCTGGCTATTCTCAGCTATTTTCTCCTTCAGACACATTCTCTGCTTTTTATGACACCCCCCTCCCTCCCTTCCATTTGTTGTATGTGTTGTGTATCTACTGTATATCAGATTGATCAGTATTGCTTCAGACCTGAGGAAGAGAGGAAAACTCTTGAAAGCTTGTCTTTGAAATATGTTAGTCCAATAAAAAATATATATATACACACACACATATATACATTTTTGAGTCCTTCATAGGCAAATACCTTGAAAATTAGTGTTGTCTTGGATCTGTAATGTTTGAGTGCATTTGAGAAAGGAACCAGACAAGTTCTGAAACGTCATGAAATTTAACTTGTGAAATTAAAGGCTAAGTTTTATGTGGCTATGTCCAGTAAGTGCTTTTTCTCTACGTTTATATATTGTAATATTTATAAGCACCCTGGCAGTCAGATATTAGTTATATGGAGTGCACAGACACTAATATTTATATATATATATATTATATATTTATACATATTTATGTGCTTATATGTGTAAATATGTATATGCGTGCATACATACATTCATATATACATATGTATTCACTCCCCACACACACATATGTATATATATATATATATATATATATATTTATATATATATATATATATATATATATATATATATATATATATATCAGGGACGTGCACTCATAGGAGGCAGGGGAGGCAGTGCCTACCCTGCCATATGTGGCTAAAGCTTAATTAAATTTTAATTAAAACAAAAAAAAATCACCAAAAAAATATTTTCCCCCCATGTAATGCTATGGAAAGGCAGGTACAGGAACGCTTCTCTCCATTGCAGTACATGGGTCAAAGGAAAATCTGTGCTGCAGCGCCACCTGTGTTCTGTCAATATATTAGCAGCAGAAATTTGTACCAATAGGAGGCACCCCTCTTGATGCCTCCTAGCAAGTGAAGGATATATAGATTAATCAGAAGGAGGATGCAGTGAGCAGGGTCATGTGACACAACTGGAAGCTGAGGTAACCTAAGAACAGATGACACCAAGCAGAAGAGTAAAGTAGTATTCTACATCTCTTGTGATTCACAAATTGTGTTCAGATACTACTCATTAACAGGGGGGACAGTAAGTGAGCATAACCCAATACTGACAGGAAGTCAAAGGGTCAATTCAAATTTAAATCCATCATTTAAAACCCAGAGTTTGAAGTTAAGTGTGCAGTGTCCACATTATTTAAACTAAAGTTTTTGACATTGAATATTGCTAAGCCTCCCTTTTTCATGGTTATTTGATTTAATTAGGTACAAACTCCATATATGTTATGTCTGTTCAGTCAGAGGATGCAGTATCTATTTTTATTTTTCTGTGTCTCCATTTATTTAAAGACTGCTGTTAACTTGTAATTCACAAATCAATTGAAAGCTGTTGCATTGTGTTTTTAATGTGTGCTGCTTTTATACAAGTTTATATTAATAAAAAGGAGATAATGAGTCATTTAAAAAATATATGTAATTAATGCAGTTAAATGTTTTTAGAAATAATGCCACTGTAAAGTAACTGGTTAAACACATAGTCAAAGGGAGACATTTAAAATTAAACTTTCATGATTTAGGTAGAGCATGCTATTTTAATAGACTTTTCTAGTTATTTATATTTTGAGAATTAGCATCAACTGTTACTGGCCCCATGTCAGCTAATCAAATTAGTTTTTGAAAGGAACATGGAAGTCATAATTACATTTCCATCATTCAGATAGAAATTGCAACAAAAAAAAACACAAAAAAAACTTTATTTTTTACTTTTATTATTATGTACTTCATTCTTTTGGTATCCTTTGGTGTCCTTTGTTGAAGAGCATACCTAAGTGGGATGTGCACGTGCGCTTCTTGAACACCGTATTGCAGCAGCAGCTGTGTTGGCAGTATTGATAACTTGTCCTTTGTGTAAAACTTGTATGGTAAATTATTTCTATTTTTACAATACAGCAGTGAGTAGAGAAGAGATTGTGTATCATTCTAATTGCTTAGTAACTGGCACTGTGCCACAGAATTGTGTGAGTGTGTATGTGAGCAGAGTGTGTGTGGGTGTCAGTGAGCAGAGTATGTGTGCTTTATTCTCCAGGTAATCTATACATTTCCGATGAGCTGGTGCTTTAGTGCATTGTTTCTCAACAATGGTCCTCAAGTACCCCCAACAGGCCAGGTTTTCATTATAGCTGAATCGGTGCACAGGTGAAGTAATTAGCTGATCAGTAACTCAGTGGTTACTAACTTGCTCTCACCCATCACCTGATTATGTCACCTGTGCACTAGTTCAGCTACCATATAAATCTGCCCTGTTGGGGGTACTTGCGTCCCTCTGTACATGTGTTTCTCCGGCGTATCATATCTAGTGCCTCACCAGCCTCTGACCTCACTGTACGTCACTGATATATATATACAGGTAGCCCTCAGTTTAAGCCGGGGTTAGGTTCCAGAAGGAATGATTGTAAATCAAAACCATTGTAAATTGAAACCCAGTTTATAATGTAAGTCAATGGGAAGTGAGGGAGTTAGATTCCAGGCCCCTCTCAAAATTGTCATAAGCAACACCTAATACATTATTTTTTAAGCTTTGAAATGAAGACTTTAAATGCTAAACAGCATTATAAACAGTATCAAATAATCACGCAACACAGAATATATAATTAAACTAAGTTAAATGAAAAAAAACATTTGCTAAACAGCACCTAATAAAATAATTACACAACAGACTGTATCATCATCAAACTAAGTTTAATGAACAAAAACATTTTTTTACTTGCCTTTTTCTGCAAAAGATCTCTGCATTGAGCCTGCAGTTAAGGGAAGTGGCTGCTAGATCTTGTTCCTTTGAAAGCTGATCCATTAATCACGTCTGGCTTGCTTGGCTTTGCATAACTTTACTGCAACACAAGCGAACAGCTCCACCTACTGGCTATTTTAATGAATGCACTGCTTCTCAATGCTTTTCAATAGCAGTCAAATGACTGAAGAAGGACGTTATTCTGAAACGGCGCAAATTGAACCGTCGTAAACCGAGGGCCACCTGTATATATATATATATATATATATATATATATATATATATATATATATACATATATACACTTTTGAGCCCTTCATAGGCAAATACATTGAAACATGCAATATACATTTTTATTGATTTTTTAATGTTTTAATTTTTTTTTAATAAAAATACTTGAAATTCCTATGTTCTTCACTTAGAAAAAATAACATTTTCTTCTATGTGAAGTACATAGGAATTTAATTCAATATCTAACTTCAGGTTTAGCACAGTTGGTCTTAGAAATCTATTGAGAGAAAAAATTAGCACAGTTGCTGTAACTAAAGTCCTGAAGTTAGGGCGCATTGGTCTTCTGCACGCAAGCTATCTTTTTACTTTCAACTTGCAATATGTGCGCCAACCTCACCACATTAAATTTGTACTTTGAGTGCAGTTAATGCCCAAGAGAAAATGTATTTAACTTGCAACTCTGTGTGATAATCACATCCAGTGAGTGAAAGAAAAAATACTACTCTACGTAACTGGCACTGAAACAGTGAATAATTATTAATATATATATATATATGTATATATATATATATATATATATATATATATATATATATAATTAATACATTTATAACTATCCAAATGAGTCCAAGAGCAAATATTAGACCAAACAAAATCAAATGCAAACCAAACGTTTTATGTCTGTGTACGTCTACTGGAAAACACGCATGCCAACACTTTTCAATAAAATCCTAGAAACTACTTTTATTATTAACGGGAACTGGTAAAATCTTATTATCAAATCTAATGAAAGTTATTTCAGTATTCATTTGTAAAAGGTCTTCAGTTCCCTTTGCTGCATACATCTCAGAGATTAAAAGTACATGTTCAATATCTTTTCGATAAGATGGAGTATTTTAATGCTCAAAAGCTTGCTTTTTTTTTTTGTAAATGTATTATAGAAATTTTGAGAGCTTCATCACACTTTAAGGGAATTCATACTTTCTATGTGTAAGGTTTTACAGCATTTCTTAAAATGATAAACTGGATATGCCATGCTGCATTTACCTGCTGTCAAATCTACAACAATAGATTGAAATATGTCAGTCAATAATGCAGTGAATAGTCTTCCTAGTGAGAGATTTGAAGGGTCGCTGGTACCGGCTTTTGTATAGTACTTTTTCTACAAGCTTATATTTCTATGGCAAACAAGTGTTTTATTATAAAATTGAATGTGAAATTGCATCTTCCATAAAAGACAAATTTTTACCCTGTTTTTTTTTTTTTTTTTTATCAGTTTAGCCGAATCTGCTTCAGTCTCAAAACTGTGCCTATTTAACTATAAAAAAATATGTGATACGTTAGCTATGAAAGAACAGAAAATACAGAAAAAGACTGAATTATGATAACAGTATATATATAGGTTTTTACAAAGTTGAAAATTAAACATTTTCTACTCATTGTCATGTAAAGAAAGAAACCATGCAATCTATTTTATACAGAGTATGAACATTCTGTATATGAATCTTTAAATGGATCACCCCTTGTTATTCAGAATAAATGTTCTGTTTGTATAGATGCTAATGTTGCATATTTAAAGGGATATTCTTTATGAATATGATATTCTCTCACTTTTTAGAGCACTTACGTTTTGTATTTCTGACTAGCTTGTGATAGCCCATTTTACAGGTTGAACTTAAAAACAGTATTTTTTGTACTTATCCTTGTGCAAACAAATGAACTCAATCAAGTATGGCAAGTTTACAGCCTTGCAGGAGGGCAGTGTGAAATGTTCTGTGATTGTTATCCTTAATAGGCAAGTGGAACCACTAATCCGGTAATATAATTTTTATAGAGGATAGAGCACGGGAATACTCAGCCTTCTTAAATAATCGGCCAGGGGTATTGCGAAAGATCAGATAGGCCTTTTGGCATCCAGACTATAATTGGGATTGTTTGTACTCGCAGTACACTGGACGATGGGGATTATTACCCATTTTGTGCTGATCCTTGTGTTTTGGAGTATAGTAGTGGTCTCCACCCTCTATTAGTGGACACGGTTGGTATATGTAGGTGGGCAAACTTGTATATATGTTATTTTAACACTTTTTATATTTACTATGTGAGTTTAATATTTTTAAATAATCATTATTAAATGTTAAGTTTTATTTTAAACGCCCTTTTCCTACTATATAATTGCCTGTGACCACCTCACTATTTATTATAAGTGTGCCCCACAATGCTTCTTTCTTTTTCTCTAATTATATGGACTAATGCCAGTTGTCAAAATTCATTAACAGCTGCCGCCACCCTTTCTTGTCTTTTCAGTCTCATCTGTTATTCTCTGCAGCCATTCACTAAACAATGGCAAGTTGAGTACATTTGTGTTAAATACACTACATACAATAACATGCAAACTGCTGAGAATGAAGACAGTAGAGGCTGTGATGTATAACAATAGTTTGTTTTCCTCTGTTCCTTCAGTCATCCCTCCTCATCCCCAATGTAACACATCAACATTCCAGCACACATCCCACTTAAAGGCCCAGAAGATACAGAGTCATGGTCAAGCACTCTTTCTGCACCAGCCATTCATGCACTAGATATACTGAAAGAAATAGCATGCTTTGCAAATTTGATGTAAATCATTTATCCAATAAAAACATATTCAGCTTTGTTTGGTTTTCATCTAACAAAACAATATACTAAGGGATCCATGTACTAACAGGCGGGCGGACAGCTTCTCAACTTGCGAAGCTGTCCGCCCACCTTCGCTACATACTGGCAGTAGATCTGTTGATTCGCTGGCCCGTATGTATCATTACACGCTCATTGCAGTGTGTAATGCCCGCCCCATCATTTGCGCGACCAATCACGCGACTGAAGAGGCTGTCAATCAACGATAGTGAGCGAGCTCTTGGTGATTTTCCCTTGCCACCTCAGAGGTGGCGTAGGGTGTAAGAAGCAGCGATTTAATAATCGCTGCTTCTTACATTGCGGGAAGAAGGCTCGCATATGCGAACCTGCCCCGCAAGGGCTACAGAGCAGCTCTTGCTGCTTTGTGCATGGAGCCCTGAATATATTACAGTAATAAATTAAAATACTAAACAGTTATTTTAACCCCTTGGGCCAGATGGACATAGATCTACGCAATGTGGTAAATAGCCCATTGGACCGCATAACATTGATCTATGTCTATACTGCAGGAAGCCCAAAAAGTCTTGGCTGTTAAGTGACAACCAAGACTTGCTGTTCCTTGGCTTCCATCATCTCCCTTCATATGGTAACAGAGCATGGAGTCTACACTGGAGAAAAAAATTATAGTAAAAAAAAGTCATAAGAAGCTAAGATGGTGCGATGAGTGTGGGTGGGAGAGAAAGAGCTGTTTGGGAGGGATCACAGAGGAAGGAGGTGTCAGATAGGATGATAATACCTACATTAATATAATATTTATGAATTAACCCTTTTACTGCCAGGAATTTTAGAAGTGTGGTGCGTAGCTGAAATTAGCAGCCTTCTAATTTCCAAAAAACCATGACAAAGCTAAGCATGTCTGCCATTTCTGAACAAAGGGGATCCTAGAGAAGCTTTTACAACCATTTGTGTAAATAAAAAAGGCTCTATTTCTGTTTAAATGTTGTGATAGCAAAAATGCTAAAATTTCTTCTGTATTTTTGCCGTTTTCTCTGAAATTCCTGCTAGCGAAGGGGTTAAAATAATTACACAGACAATACGTTGCATAGAATCTGGTTAAAAGCTGGAAAGAAACAGCTCCGACCCAAATGTTGACCCTTAGAATACTAAAACTATAGAAAACCTTTCTGAAATTTGAGTGAGAAGGATTAATTAATTTATAGCACACTTATTACAAATTCCTCTGTAAAAGCCCTCTTGAAGGGTGGTTAATACAATGCAATGTAGACCCTACCTTATATTTCTATAATTAAAAAAAGTTTTATAGCGTGATTACCAAAATGACCCTATTTAGCAGCCATACAGGCTCTATTAAAATTATTTGTACCAAAAACGAATTAGGATAGACGTGTCTGAAATAAATTATTTTCTTTAGTGTTGTTTAGAAAATTGATGAATTTCAGTAGCAAGGCTGAATCGAGGCATGGTAAGTGATCATTCACAATTAATCTCTGCTGTGGACATTGTGAAAAAGGCCACCATGAAAGCTAACAATATAAGGCTTAATCACCTAGGCAACTAGCATCCTCTGCCGATCCTGTTTGATATGTCATAAGCAAACGTCTGGACTGACTATTCAGACAGTTTTATGGGAACAACTGCACAGTTCCCAGTATGGAATTGTAAAAATCTAAATGTTATAAGTACTCACTATTTTAATATATTTTTCTATTATCTCTCCCTCTATTCCTTTCTGCCTTGCTTTCTGTCTCTCTGTCTGATTGGGACAGGAATTAATTTATATCTGCCCCTAATTAGCCATTTTGCCATTTTGCAACGTTATACATTAGCTCTCTGTCTGATTGGGACAGGAATTAATTTATATCTGCCCCTAATTAGCCATTTTGCCATTTTGCAACGTTATACATTAGCAAGAGCACTAGATCGCAGCACTATTTGCTTAATGTAGGGCTCCAGGCATGTGCACGTTACCTATCTAGATATCTATTCAACAAAAGATAACATGAGAAAGAAGCACTTTTGATAATAGAAGTACATTGAAAAAATAAAAATAAAATAGCATTTTGGGTTTCATGTCCCTTTAAAAACTTGGTATTTTGAATTAAATTATCAATTTATAAATAATTCCCAAAGGAATTTATTTTCAAAAAATAGTATTTGTCATTTCAAATGTACCGACATATATTTCCTGTAAACAGGTTGTCAGCAACTGAGATATGTTAATTAAAAAGTTATTAATTAATCTTGTTCTATATTATATCCATCACAGCTGCATATTTATATATTTGTTTTATTTTAATTAGAAATATGACAATATGTAGAGCTCAAACTAAAAATCAATGTTCTTCTAATATATATATATACTTAAGTGTGGTTTGCAAAGGTTGTAATTAATCCATGGCATTTAGGATAAAAACATCCATGTTATAAAAAATTGACACTAAAGCTAAGCTAAATAGTTTTACTGCAAAGAACTTTAAAACTTGCAGTCTATGCATACAGTCTGTACATTCTTGCCTGGCTGCTGTGTCTAGTGCACCAGCCACCTAGGCACTCAAGATATGTAATTAATTTATTTTAAGGCAGACAGTACATCCAATAAGAAGCTATACCACACATCCCATTGGAAATAAAATGGTGTACTTCGACCTTCCTATTTCACAAACATTACTTTGGGACACATTTATTTTACTTTGGGGGAGACAATGTTCCAAGGCAGGAAACCTGTCCACCACTTTTGTTCACAGGGTACAATACAGCATCTGATGACAGAAAGGAATGAATTGCGCAGCCCCACCCCTTGTGCAAGTAATAGCATATGAGCGGGACATGTCACTCATCCAAAGCAGATGTGTTCTAAATGCGTCACCTCTGAGGTGGTGGAAAGATTAGCAAAGAGCAGACTAAAGACGTGTCTAGAGCACTATGGGCCAGATTGCAAGTGGCACGCTAAATTACTTTTCACTCATGCGCTAACTGCACTCAAAGTAAAATTTTATCACATACGGGTTAGTGTTACAAGTTGAAGTTAAAAAGTTAGTGCATGAGCGAAACACAGATGTGTGTTTTCTTAAAGGGACACAAAACCCATATGCTTAATCAGGGTCGGCTCCAGAACAAATGAAATGGGGGGGGGGGCATTTTTTTTCTCGAGGGGGCACACATTTACAAAGCATGTATGAGAGTCAAAATAAGAGCAGACTTACATATGCACTAGATGCCCTTTTTAAAAATGGTTCATTGACTTAAAAAGTGACCCCAAGTGTGTGATGATACTTTATATAGCGCAAAGTCATCTAGTGCTCCTCCCACAGATGCCCAGCATTAGTATGCCAAATACCTGATGGCTGGTGTGATGATGACGGTTGACCTGACCACTTGAGACCTTAGGCTCTATTTAACAAGCTCCGTATGGAGCTTGATGGCCCCTGTTTCTGGCGAGTCTTCAGACCGCCAGAAAGACCGCTGCTCCATAACCTGTCTGCCTGCTCTGAGCAGGCGGACACACATCGCCACAATACAACCTGATCGAGTACGATCGGGTTTATTGACACCCCCTGCTGGCGGCCCATTGGCCAAAAGTCTGCAGGGGGTGGCGTATTGCTCGCCGTATTCAGCGAGGTCTGGCGGACCTGATCCGCAGTGTCGGATCAGGTCCGCCAGACCTTGATAAATACACCCCCTTAAGTTGCTTTGCTTTTCGTCATGAATCACTCGTGATGACTTGAGTCTCCAGTCCAGGGGCTGACTGAGCGAGGGCTCAGAAGTTGCTCAGCGGCTCTGACTGAGTTAACAGTAGGATGTACTAGTACATACACACTGTTGACAACTTGTCCAGTGCGTCGTGCGTGTCAATGCCACTGCGTCCTCTGCCTGCATCACATCATCACATGTTACAGTGTGCTGTGTGCCTAGCCAGTAGTCCCGCACAGTGGCGCACGCTATCGTCGCATGCTATTGTCGCATGCTATTGTCGCACCCCTTCTCCCTGATTCCACACCCCCTAACCAATCAAAAAAAATCCAACTAAGACTAGGAGGAGAAGGATAGAGTAGGAGTCATGAGTGACGTGAGTGACACACTCAGCAGTTTTCCAGTGACAGTCAGTCAGCACTATTGCAGTCCAGGCAGGCACTAGCAGTCAGCCAGAGTCTCGGGCGAGGGTGGTAGGCGGAACTTGGAGACAGTGATGTCATCGGGCACAACTGGGCCCGGCTTAAAAAATAAATAAAACATTAATGAATTGTTGCTATGTCAACAGTGGGGCGGGGGAGGGGGCAAAGCATTCCATTTGGATGGGCATTGCCCCCCAATGCCCCCCCTTGGAGCCGACCCTGTGCTAAATCACTTGAAAGTGATGCAGCATAACTGTAGAAAGCTGACAAGAAAATATCACCTGAATATCTCTATGTGAAAAAGAAAGATATTTTTCCTCAAAATTGCTTCAGCTTACAAAAGTAAGTACTCTGTTAACTGTTGTACTACTGACCAGGTGCAAGTTGTAGAAAAAAAAAAGCCAATCAGCATAAGCAGTGCTGAGGTCATGCCATGCTTTTCTGTGATTTCATAGTACATTTTTCTGAAGCTGAATAGGGAAATAACATGACTGTGCTTGCACATGCCAGAGGCACACTACCTTGCAAGTCCCGGGGCTAGTATCCTGATTGGCTAATTAAAATCCCTTTACGATGGGGTGTAGGAAAATTTCAGGTAAATATTTTTCTTTTTTACGTAGAGATGTTCAGGTGATATTTTCTAGTCAGCTATGTATGATGAACTAACTCATGTTTCAAAATCTTTGGGTGTTCAATACAAAGTGATGAACATTAATATGGGTGTTTGAGTGAGAACGGACAGTCAGAATACGGCAGATACTAATAGTGTTATTACGCTTGCATGACAGCTTTGCACATTAACCAGTTTTCTATTGCTATGCATGGTCTAATGTTCAGATGAGGAATTATAAGGATTGTGGTTATGAGTGTGCAGTGTGCAACAGTTGAAGAAGAACTACCTTTGCTCATCTATGAGAGTGTCCATTGGAACTGTATATGCATACTAATAGTGCTTCGATAAGAACAAAACAAGCTAACATCTTCTGCTCTCGACATACCAAAGTTATACACAAAAAATTGATGGTCTTTTTTACTTGCTGATGACAACGGCTCCTCCTAGGGATGCCTTGGGGGATTATTTAAAAAAAAATCTTTGCACATTTTGTTGTTGTGGTTTTTGAGTATGAATGTGTGAGTGATGTGGGGCGCATATAGGCTATTGCTTTAAATGTCAAATGTTTTTCTATAATACTTTTTGGAGAAATAAAATATTTATAGAGTGCTGGGATTCATAATGTTTTAGATATTTAGTTGGAGGTATTGGCTATACACTATCCTGTGCACATATGCCCCATTATCTTTTATTAGTTGTACATAGATAAATAGTGCTGTGATTTTTTTGATTAATTTATTTGAATACTGAATTTTAGTTAAACAATTACATTTGTTTTCATTAAAACTAATTTAAATGTTTCAAAGCTACAGGGGAAAAGTTCACCTGTAGCTACAATACTTACTCTAAATTACTCTAGAGAGCACTGTAACTTAATCCACTTCTTGCCAGAGCACCAGCCACACTAAGCCTTGGCTTTGGCAAGAATTGGATTTGGTTAGCGTGTTCTCCAGAATTAGGGTAGTTATTGTGCCCCTAAAAAAGTAATTTAAAGAAAACAAATGGATAATGATAAATTTTGTCAGTATTTTTTCATTTTCTTTACATTTTGCTGACGCATTCATTTGGATATCCGTTTTTTTTTTGTTATGAATGTGCTCAAGATGACTGTACTCTCCTGAACCTACCTCAGTGAGCCGTTGTGAAAAAGAGTTGTTTTAAAGGGACAGACTAGTCAAAAATAAACTTTTATGATTCCAATAGGGCATGTAATTTTAAAAAACTTTCCAATTTACTTTTATCATCAATTTTGCTTTGTCCATTTGGTATTTTTAGTTGAAAGCTAAACCTAAGAAGCTCATATGCAAATGTTTAATCCCTTGAAGGCCACCTCTTATCTGAATGCATTGTGAGATTTTTTCAAAACTAGAGGGCGTTAGTTAACGTGTGCCATATAGATAACATTTTGCTCATAGAAACATAGAATTTGAAGGTAGATAAGAACCAAAAAGGCCCATCAAGTCTACCCATATTACATGTTACGTTTTCCTTAGGATAGCCTTATGCATGTCCCAGGCATTTTTATATTCCTTTACAGTCTTTGTGTTTACCACCTCAAATGGAAGTTTATTCCATGAGTGTCCTAGGAGTCAGCATTGATTGGCTAAAATGCCAGTCTGCCAAAAGAACTGAAATAAGGGGGCAGTCTTCAGAGGTTTAGATAAAAGGCAATCACAGAGGTAAAACGTATATTAATATAACTGTGTTGTTATGCAAAACTGGGGATAATGGGTAATAAAGGGATTATCTATCTTTTTAAACAATACAAATTCTGGTATAGACTGTTCCTTTAGCAAAAGGATATGCAAATAAATAATTATGTCTAAGTAACAAATGTTTTTCACACCATAATTAATTCTTATATGCCAAAGCAATGACCTCAGTTTGGGCAACGCCAAATCTAAATACTTTTGGCAGCAGCTATCCATAGCAGAAATTATTGTTGTTTCATTTTTTAAATTATATACAATAGGCTAGATTACAAGTGGAATGCTAATTTATTTTGCACCTGTTTACAAGTGTCTGGTTAATGATACCACAAGCTTGCAGTAGCAATTAACTCTCTGAAAATTAACCAGAGGTTATACCTCTGGTTAATTTTAAAAATGCCCCCCATTGCCCCCAAAATGAAGCGTGAGGTTTCTTTTGTATAAAAATAAATTGCAGCATCTTTATTTTGTTTTTTAAAAAAAAGAAAACGGCATGAAGCAGTTTTTAGGGGTTAAAGTGAGTGGGTGTTAGAAAAAAAGCCAGCACTGAAAAGTGCCTTTACATGGGGACTGTGTTAATACTATAAATAGATATGTATATGGTTATATACATATATATTTACAGTATGTGTTAATATGGGTATATATTTATTTACACTTTGCTGTCCATCGCTGCGCAACTTTCCCCCTTTGCTGTGCTAGGTTCTCTGCCATGTATCTCGGCATGAGAACGAGGCTCCCATTGGAGTCTAGAGAAGCATGCTTTCATGAGCACAAAGCTTCCGTGCAATTGCGTGAGCTGGTATTATGAGTAGAGCGCAAATATTGTGCTTGCAGAATTGCAATTTTGCGCTCCATTCTTAATCTGATCCATAATGAGAAAGTGAAGTTAAGATTAAACATTACATTTACATTACAAGTGGCTGGTTATTGCTACCGCAAGCTCACGGTAGCATTTAACGCTTATAAAATTAATCAGAGATCAGATCTCTGGTTAATTTTATAAATGTGCCCCACATGCCCCCAACATACAGTGTAGTGCATCTTTATTTTTTTAATAAAATGACTGCACTAAGCAGTATTTTGGGGCTGATGTTGGTGGGAAATGGATGAAAAGTGCCTTTACATAGCGGTCTATGGGAACTGTGTGTTCCCAGTAATAACATATGTAACCGCTTATATACATATATATTTCTGTGTTATTATTCGCTGTGTTCTGATGATGTCTCTGACTCCTATTAGTGTGCACTGGAATTACACAGTGGAGCGCAAATATCACTCCACTTGTAACCTGGCCCTGTATGGCTTTTTTGGTCTTCATGTTCTTTTAAATACAGGTGGCCCTCGTTTTACAACGGTTCAATTTACACCGTTTCAGAATAACAACCTTTTTTTTCCAGTCATGTGACTGCTATTGAAAAGCATTGAGAAGCAGTGCATTTATTAAAATAGCCAGTAGATGGAGCTGTCCGCTTGTGTTGCAGCAAAGCCAAGCAAGCTGAAATTAATCAGTTTAACCAGACCTGAGCTATCAAACAGATTTCAAAGGAACAAGATCTTCCTGTCTATAACTCAGTCCAGATTGGAATGCATAGAAAGAACTGTTTGCAGAAAAAAGCAAGTGAAGTCTGTGTTGTGTGATTATTTTATTAGGTTTATAATACAGTTTAGAAAATGTTTCTCTTCATTTAACTTTTAAAAGTTTAATTCTATATTCTGTGTTGTGTGATTATTTTATTTGGTTTATAATGCTGTCTAGCATTTAAAGTCTTCATTTCAAAACTTTTAAAATAATGTATTAGGTGTTACTTATGACAATTTTGAGAGGAGCCTGGAACCTATCTCCCTCACTTCCCATTGACTTACATTATAAACTGGGTTTCAATTTACAACGGTTTCCATTTACAACCATTCCTTCTGGAACCTAACCCCGGCGTAAACTGAGGGCTACCTGTATATATTTTTTGTCTTAAAAATAAGTATGTTCTATAAATGTGTATATCCACAAATCTGTAACCTACAGTTTATAATACCACACTATCATTCATTTCTGAGTGATTCCCATTTTCAGATGTAACTCTTTTAGCTACAGCTGACAGTGTTCAGTTTACTTATCTCTCCTTGTTTTTGTGATTTATCTGAATAAGTATTGTGCTCAGTCATTCTCCCTGTAGCTTGCTGTGCGTATGTATCATTGTCCTAAAAATCCTAACTTAATCAGAGGTGTTATACGTTTTCTTTATTTCCTCTATTTCTCCATATTAACAATAGTAATAATCTCATAAAATTGAATGATATTATGATTCATGTGTCTGCTTCATAATGTGCAAATATATAAGAAAAGTTTTTTTCTCTTTATATTTGCTTACGTACAGCATGTTCCATACTGCAAACCTCCCATAATTTCCAAGATGCCTTTTGGGACTGTGAGGTCCAGGTTGAGTGAGGGAGTCATGTGGGCAGAGCTGTATGTGTTTGTCTTCTATAGGTGGAGTCATGAACAACATGGTCATTGGTGTTCTGTTGGTGGGGGCTGGGTGTTCCATGGGAAAAGTGGAACAAACCTTGGGTTGAGTCATAGTGGTCCCTGGCTTTGCTTTCAAAAGTAAATAGGGAAGGATAATCCTGCTATGTGAAAATGGTTGGGTGCTCTGAAACTCACAGAATGTATTTTGGCATTTGCCAACTAGGCCTTTCTCTAGGGCAACAGGATTTAGAGAAGTAGAGGTGGTCTATGACATGATGGGCCACTACAAACCACTCTCTATAATTTATTTATTAAGGATCTCTGGTTGTTTAGTGGATGAATTACAACTGATGAATTAAACTCCATGCAAAATATCACTAGCATTCCAGATCTGTTTGTATAGCAGAGAGTTTGCCATCAATTTAAGACAATTTAATTTAAAAGGACATTAAACTGCTTGTTAAGACTTCAGTAGCGTGGTTGCTACTCAAGTTGCTGTTGTTTTTCCTCCTGTACCTACAGCTTTTTTAAAAGTGCTTCTTTTATTTTAACTTTACAGAATCCATTTGGTAAAGCTCTGCATTTTATACTGGGCGCTGCCATATTGTTGCTCACATATTGCTGCATCCTGTAAATAGTAGACATGTGCGTTTCGATTCGTTCCGAATACAAATTCGGACGAATTTGTTAAATTCGGAGATTCGGATCGATTCGAATTTCAAATTAGTTTGGATTTATTTGGTAGATTCGGATGGCCATGGATTACATTAGTATTGTACAGTATATTAGGTTATATCACTCTGCTATGGGTTACACCTAATATACAGTACATAATACTAGTCTAATACACATCATATCCCACCTAACACATACCGAAATTCCGGATTTCCGAATCGAACCAAACCGAATCCAGCCGAATTTATTCGAATCCGAATGAATCCGAAACGAATTCATTCAAATTTTTCTGAATTTGAATCGATCCGAACCGAAATTCGAAAAAATCTGAATTGAACCGAACCGAAAAATTTTTTCCGACCATGCACAAGTCTAGTAAATAGGTACAGAGCACTTTAACAGATTTGTGATGTTACTAGCTTTTTTTACAACTTTACATGGCACTTCAGTTTAGCTCACATAATAGACAGCGATTGTGTTACATTTTGCAGGTTTTTGCACTGTTTAAATTCTACATAACAAATATAAGCTCCAAGAAAGCGTCACACAGTGTGAAAATGCAGAGTTTCACTAACTGATACTTGTAAGGGGTTAAAATATTTTTCAATGACCAAACTCCACCCACCTTTTGCCTTATTAGGAGGAGCCAATCTGGGTTTAAAGGGACAGTAAACGTACAGAATAATGTTATATAATTCTGCACCTAGTTATCTTAGCGGTATCTTCATAAAAAAGCATTGCAAGTTTTTTTAGTGTAAAGTTGGACTCTGCTCCAGGCTCTACTGAGCAAGTCTTGGATTTCTAAAGTGTTTTGGGGGTGTGCTGGCCAATCACATTGCACTATTGGACTAAATGTAGCTCACTCCCGCTCTGGTCTGGTAGCAGGAGCAAGCTACATTCAGTCCAATGGCGCGATCCGGTATGCTGTGACTAGCCAGCACACCCGCAAAGTGCTTTGGAAATCCAAGACTCGCTCCGTAGATCCTGGAGTGGAGTCCAACTTTACACTAAAAAAACTTGCAATGCTTTTCATTTATGAAGTTACCACTAAGATAATGTTATATAATTCTACACTATGTGCAGAATTATATAACATTATTCTGTACGTTTACTGTCCCTTTAAGTCCACAGACAACAAGGCTAACCAGGTTTTAATGTTAGTATAGAGTGAATTATTTTGCAGTTGTTATCTGCTAAAGCCAATTAGGGACATATATGGAGCAGAGTTAACATTGAGAAGTTGGTATAGAGCAATTTAAGTTTCAGAATTAGAAATTGCTAGATTACATCTAAAAGTGCAAACATACTGCTAGATTTAGAGTTTTGTCGGTAACGACCCGCGTAGCTAACGCTGGCTTTTTTCTGGCCGCACCTTTAATGGGTGCGAATAGGGTGCGTTAGGCTCCAAAAAAGGAGCGTAGAGCATATTTAACGCCACTGCAACTCTCGATACCAGAGTTGCTTACGGAAGCGGCCAGCTTCAAAAACGTGCTCGTGCACGATTCCCCCATAGGAAACAATGGGGCTGTTTGAGCTGAAAAAAAACCTAACACCTGCAAAAAAGCCGCGTTCAGCTCCTAACGCAGCCCCATTGTTTGCTATGGGGAAACACTTCCTATGTCTGCACCTAACACTCTAACATGTACCCCGAGTCTAAACACCCCTAACCTTACACTTATTAACCCCTATTCTGCCGCCCCCGCTATCGCTGACCCCTGTATATTATTTTTAACCCCTAATCTGCCGCTCCGTAAACCGCCGCTACTTACATTATCCCTATGTACCCCTAATCTGCTGCCCTAACATCGCCGACCCCTATATTATATTTATTAACCCCTAATCTGCCCAGCACAATGTCGCCTCCACCTCCCTACACTTATTAACCCCTAATCTGCCGAGCGGACCGCACTGCTATTATTATAAAGTTATTAACCCCTAATCCGCCTCACTAACCCTATAATAAATAGTATTAACCCCTAATCTGCCCTCCCTAACATCGCCGACACCTAACTTCAATTATTAACCCCTAATCTGCCGACTGGAGTTCACCGCTATTCTAATAAATGTATTAACCCCTGAAGCTAAGTCTAACCCTAACACTAACACCCCCCTAAGTTAAATATAATTTTAATCTAACGAAATTAATTAACTCTTCTTAAATAAATTATTCCTATTTAAAGCTAAATACTTACCTGTAAAATAAATCCTAATATAGCTACAATATAAATTATAATGATATTATAGCTATTTTAGGATTAATATTTATTTTACAGGTAACTTTGTATTTATTTTAACCAGGTACAATAGCTATTAAATAGTTAAGAACTATTTAATAGCTAAAATAGTTAAAATAATTACAAATTTACCTGTAAAATAAATACTAACCTAAGTTACAATTAAACCTAACACTACACTATCAATAAATTAATTAAATAAAATACCTATAAGTATCTACAATTAAACCTAACACTACACTATCAATAAATAAATTAAATACAATTCCTACAAATAAATACAATGAAATAAACTAACTAAAGTACAAAAAATAAAAAAGAACTGTTACAAAAAATAAAAAAATATTTACAAACATTAGAAAAATATTACAACAATTTTAAACTAATTACACCTACTCTAAGCCCCCTAATAAAATAACAAAGCCCCCCAAAATAAAAAAATGCCCTACCCTATTCTAAATTACTAAAGTTCAAAGCTCTTTTACCTTACCAGCCCTGAACAGGGCCCTTTGCGGGGCATGCCCCAAGAAGTTCAGCTCTTTTGCCTGTAAAAAAAAACATACAATACCCCCCCCCAACATTACAACCCACCACCCACATACCCCTAATCTAACCCAAACCCCCCTTAAATAAACCTAACACTAAGCCCCTGAAGATCTTCCTACCTTATCTTCACCATACCAGGTTCACCGATCGATCCAGAAGAGCTCCTCCGATGTCCTTATCCAAGCCCAAGCGGGGGGCTGAAGAGGTCCATGATCCTGCTGAAGTCTTCATCCAAGCGGGAGCTGAAGAGGTCCATGATCCGGATGAAGTCTTCTATCAACGGCATCTTCAATCTTCTTTCTTCGGGAGCCATCATCTTCCATCCGACGCGGAACATCCTCTTCTCCCGACGCCTACTCACCGAATGACGGTTCCTTTAAATGACGTCATCCAAGATGGCGTCCCTCGAATTCCGATTGGCTGATAGGATTCTGGTCTGGTAGCAGGAGCAAGCTACATTCAGTCCAATGGCGCGATCCGGTATGCTGTGACTAGCCAGCACACCCGCAAAGTGCTTTGGAAATCCAAGACCCGCTCCGTAGATCCTGGAGTGGAGTCCAACTTTACACTAAAAAAACTTGCAATGCTTTTCATTTATGAAGTTACCACTAAGATAATGTTATATAATTCTACACTATGTGCAGAATTATATAACATTATTCTGTACGTTTACTGTCCCTTTAAGTCCACAGACAACAAGGCTAACCAGGTTTTAATGTTAGTATAGAGTGAATTATTTTGCAGTTGTTATCTGCTAAAGCCAATTAGGGACATATATGGAGCAGAGTTAACATTGAGAAGTTGGTATAGAGCAATTTAAGTTTCAGAATTAGAAATTGCTACATTTTCGGAGCTAGATTACATCTAAAAGTGCAAACATACGGCTAGATTTAGAGTTTTGTCGGTAACGACCCGCGTAGCTAACGCTGGCTTTTTTCTGGCCGCACCTTTAAAATAACTCTGGTATTGAGAGTCCACAGAATGGGTGCGTTAGGCTCCAAAAAAGGAGCGTAGAGCATATTTAACGCCACTGCAACTCTCGATACCAGAGTTGCTTACGGAAGCGGCCAGCTTCAAAAACGTGCTCGTGCACGATTCCCCCATAGGAAACAATGGGGCTGTTTGAGCTGAAAAAAACCTAACACCTGCAAAAAAGCCGCGTTCAGCTCCTAACGCAGCCCCATTGTTTGCTATGGGGAAACACTTCCTACGTCTGCACCTAACACTCTAACATGTACCCCGAGTCTAAACACCCCTAACCTTAGACTTATTAACCCCTATTCTGCCGCCCCCGCTATCGCTGACCCCTGTATATTATTTTTAACCCCTAATCTGCCGCTCCGTAAACCGCCGCTACTTACATTATACCTATGTACCCCTAATCTGCTGCCCTAACATCGCCGACCCCTATATTATATTTATTAACCCCTAATCTGCTCCCCACAACGTCGCCTCCACCTCCCTACACTTATTAACCCCTAATCTGCCGAGCGGACCGCACCGCTATTATTATAAAGTTATTAACCCCTAATCCGCCTCACTAACCCTATAATAAATAGTATTAACCCCTAATCTGCCCTCCCTAACATCGCAGACACCTAACTTCAATTATTAACCCCTAATCTGCCGACTGGAGTTCACTGCTATTCTAATAAATGTATTAACCCCTAAAGCTACATCTAACACTAACACCCCCATAAGTTAAATATAACTTTAATCTAACGAAATTAATTATCTCTTCTTAAATAAATTATTCCTATTTAAAGCTAAATACTTACCTGTAAAATAAATCCTAATATAGCTACAATATAAATTATAATTATATTATAGCTATTTTAGGATTAATATTTATTTTACAGGTAACTTTGTATTTATTTTAACCAGGTACAATAGCTATTAAATAGTTAAGAACTATTTAATAGCTAAAATAGTTAAAATAATTACAAATTTACCTGTAAAATAAATCCTAACCTAAGTTACAATTAAACCTAACACTACACTATCAATAAATTAATTAAATAAAATACCTATAATTATCTACAATTAAACCTAACACTACACTATCAATAAAAAAATTAAATACAATTCCTACAAATAAATACAATGAAATAAACTAACTAAAGTACAAAAAATAAAAAAGAACTAAGTTACAAAAAATAAAAAAATATTTACAAACATTGAAAAATATTACAACAATTTTAAACTAATTACACCTACTCTAAGCCCCCTAATAAAATAACAAAGCCCCCCAAAATAAAAAAAATGCCCTACCCTATTCTAAATTACTAAAGTTCAAAGCTCTTTTACCTTACCAGCCCTGAACAGGACACTTTGCGGGCATGCCCCAAGAAGTTCAGCTCTTTTGCCTGTAAAAAAAAACATACAATACCCCCCCCCCAACATTACAACCCACCACCCACATACCCCTAATCTAACCCAAACCCCCCTTAAATAAACCTAACACTAAGCCCCTGAAGATCTTCCTACCTTATCTTCACCATACCAGGTTCACCGATCGATCCAGAAGAGCTCCTCCGATGTCCTGATCCAAGCCCAAGCGGGGGGCTGAAGAGGTCCATGATCCTGCTGAAGTCATCATCCAAGCGGGAGCTGAAGAGGTCCATGATCCGGCTGAAGTCTTCATCCATGCGGGAGCTGAAGAGGTCCATGATCCGGATGAAGTCTTCTATCAACGGCATCTTCAATCTTCTTTCTTCGGGAGCCATCATCTTCCATCCGACGCGGAACATCCTCTTCTCCCGACGCCTACTCGCCGAATGATGGTTCCTTTAAATGACGTCATCCAAGATGGCGTCCCTCGAATTCCGATTGGCTGATAGGATTCTATCAGCCAATCGGAATTAAGGTAGGAATATTCTGATTGGCTGATGGAATCAGCCAATCAGAATCAAGTTCAATCTGATTGGCTGATTGGATCAGCCAATCGGATTGAACTTGATTCTGATTGGCTGATTCCATCAGCCAATCAGAATATTCCTACCTTAATTCCGATTGGCTGATAGAATCCTATCAGCCAATCGGAATTCGAGGGACGCCATCTTGGATGACGTCCCTTAAAGGAACCGTCATTCGTCGGGAAGTCGTCGTCGGAAGAAGATGGTTCCGCGGTGGAGGTCTTCAAGATGGAGCCGGTCCTCATCGGATGAAGATAGAAGATGCTGCTTGGAAGATGATGGTTGCCGGTCCGGATCTACTCTTCTTCCCGGATAGGATGAAGACTTTGGAGCCTCTTCTGGACTTTTTCAGGCGTCGGATGATGGATGTCTAGCCCCCGCTTGGGCTTAGATGAAGATTTTGGAGCCAGGACCGATCGGTGATACCCGGTGAGGGGAAGATAAGGTAGGAAGATCTTCAGGGGCTTAGTGTTAGGTTTATTTAAGGGGGGTTTGGGTTAGATTAGGGGTATGTGGGTGGTGGGTTGTAATGTTGGGGGGGGTAGTGTATGTTTTTTTTTACAGGCAAAAGAGCTGAATTCTTTGGGACATGCCCCGCAAAGGGCCCTGTTCAGGGCTGGTAAGGTAAAAGAGCTTTGAACTTTTGTAATTTAGAATAGGGTAGGGCATTTTTTATTTTGGGGGGCTTTGTTATTTTATTAGGGGGCTTAGAGTAGGTGTAATTAGTTTAAAATTGTTGTAATATTTTTCTTATGTTTGTAAATATTTTTTTATTTTTTGTACCTTAGTTCTTTTTTATTTTTTGTACTTTAGTTAGTTTATTTCATTGTAGTTATTTGTAGGTATTGTATTTAATTAATTTATTGATAGTGTAGTGTTAGGTTTAATTGTAGGTAATTGTAGGTATTGTATTTAATTAATTTATTGATAGTGTAGTGTTAGGTTTAATTGTAACTTAGGTTAGGATTTATTTTACAGGTAATTTTGTAATTATTTTAACTATTTTAGCTATTAAATAGTTCTTAACTATTTAATAGCTATTGTACCTGGTTAAAATAAATACAAAGTTACCTGTAAAATAAATATTAATCCTAAAATAGCTATAATATAATTATAATTTATATTGTAGCTATATTAGGATTTATTTTACAGGTAAGTATTTAGCTTTAAATAGGAATAATTTATTTAATAAGAGTTAATTAATTTCGTTAGATTTAAATTATATTTAACTTAGGGGGTGTTAGTGTTAGGGTTAGACTTAGCTTTAGGGGTTAATACATTTATTAGAATAGCGGCGAGATTCGGTCGGCAGATTAGGGGTTAATAATTGAAGTTAGGTGTCGGCGATGTTAGGGAGGGGCGATGTTAGGGAGGGCAGATTAGGGGTTAATAAATATAATATAGGGGTCGGCGGTGTTAGGGGCAGCAGATTATGGGTACATAGCTATAATGTAGGTGGCGGCTCTTTGCGGTCGGCAGATTAGGGGTTAATTATTGTAGGTAGGTGGCGGCGACGTTGTGGGGGGCAGGTTAGGGGTTAATAAATATAATATAGGGGTCGGCGATGTTAGGGCAGCAGATTAGGGGTACATAGCTATAATGTAGCTGGCGGCGGCGTGCGGACGGCAGATTAGGGGTTAATAAGTGTAGGTAGCTGGCGGCGACGTTGTGGGGGGCAGATTAGGGGTTAATAAATATAATATAGGGGTCGGCGGTGTTAGGGGCAGCAGATTAGGGGTACATAAGGATAACGTAGGTGGCGGTCGGCAGATTAGGGGTTAAAAAAAATTAATCGAGTGTTGGCGATGTGGGGGGACCTCGGTTTAGGGGTACATAGGTAGTTTATGGGTGTTAGTGTACTTTAGGGCACAGTAGTTAAGAGCTTTATGAACCGGCGTTAGCCAAGAAAGCTCTTAACTACTGACTTTTTTCTGCGGCTGGAGTTTTGTCGTTAGATTTCTAACGCTCACTTCAGCCACGACTCTAAATTCCGGAGTTAGAAAGATCCCATTGAAAAGATAGGATACGCAATTGACGTAAGGGGATCTGCGGTATGGAAAAGTCGCGGCTGAAAAGTGAGCGTTAGACCCTATTTTGAATGACTCCAAATACCGGCGGTAGCCTAAAACCAGCGTTAGGAGCCTCTAACGCTGGTTTTCACGGCTACCGCCAAACTCCAAATCTAGGCCATAGATAATGAAAGTATATTGCAGTTACATTATGCATAAATAAACATTTTATTTAAAAATGTCAATGTGTTTACTGTTCCTTTACTTAATCAATGAATTAAAGGGACAGTCAAGTCCAAAAACTTTCATGATTCAAATAGGGCATGTCATTTTAAACAACTTTCTAATTTACTTTTATCACCAATTTTGCTTTGTTCTCTTGGTATTCGTAGTTGAAAGCTAAACCTAGGAGGTTCATATTCAAATATATTCATGTGTTTCATATAGATAACATTGAGCTCACACACATGAAATTACAGAGGAGTGAATGCTGATTGGCTAAAATGCAATCTGTCAAAAGAACTGAAATAAGGGGGCAGTCGGCAGAGGCTTAGATACAAGATAATCAAAGAGGTAAAACATGTATTATTATAACTGTGTTGGTTATGCAAAACTGGGGAATGGGTAATAAAGGGATTATCTATCTTTTTAAACAATAACAATTCTGGTGTTGACAATCCCTTTAATAGACAAATTAAGTATGAGGTTTGTGCCATCCATTTTTTCTAAGAAAACTAAATGAAATAAAAAAAAAATTGTAGTTAATTAATCTCTATAGTGAAATTTCATCTTATTTTCATACTTCATCAACAAATCACCAATTGCTCAGGTAAATATTTGCAGTATCATAATGTAATGGAGTTACAGTGGGTTTATATGACAAATAAATTATAAAGGGGTGAGATGGATAGGCATGGTTCCTGTTTGTGCTAATTACTTTACTACAGCTCCTCTCAGCAAAACTGTTGTTAAAGGGACAGTCAAGTCCAAAAAAACTTTCATGATTCAAATAGGGCATGTAATTTTAAACAATTTTTCAATTTACTTTTATCACCAATTTTGCTTTGTTCTCTTGGTATTCTTAGTTGAAAGCTAAACCTAGGAGGTTCATATGCTAATTTCTTAGACCTTGAAGGCCGACTTTAGTCGTCTCTTACTCCCTCCCTCCCCCCATCTATCTTTGTTCTATCAAGCTACCCCATTTATCCCTACTTAATCAGAGAGTAATAGAGTTTGCGCAACATTATAATTTAGACGAAAAGTTCTCCAGGAGTCTCTAGTGTTGTGTTGTCCTCTTCATACATTAAGTACATACAACTCCATTACAGGTGAGTCCTTCAATCAATAGTAGGTTTCATATATCAATAGATTAGTTTCCCCCCCTCCCCCATTCTCATCTGAGTCTTACTCTCTCCTGACCTACCCCAAGGCGCCTCCCCAGGGTCCCGTCTCTCCTTCCCGTCTCACTCTGTCCACTGGTCCATTATTTTGTTAACTAGGAAATTAAAAGATATTCCATTTCCCACGTAATTGGGCTACCAATATGAATTCTGAGTCTTTGAGTGAGTACAGAATTTGTCTCTGATGTGTTAAGTCTAGGCTGCAAATTAGGGGTTCCCACTTGTTTAGGAAATGTTTAGTCCGTATTGTGATGTCTCCCTGTGTGTCTACTTGTTCATGGATCATTTGCTGTTGTAATTCTAGTTTGAGATGTGTTAGGGTTGGTGGGTCGGGCACTATCCACTGCTCGAAGATGAGTTTTCTAGCGAGCAGTATTACATTATGAATAAACGCAGTATGTTTGTATGTATCTGGCTGTGAGTGGAGGAATATCACCATGTTTATGGTTAAATCTATGCTCTCCCCAGTAACTCTCATTACCCATCTTTGTGTCATGTTCCAGAATTTCGTGAGTTTTGGACATTGCCATATCATATGTAGTATGTTAGGGTTTGGGTGTGAGCATTTTGGGCATAATCCCGAGGCTTCAGGACTCCACTTGTGGAACATCTTCGGTGTTGTGTATGCGTTGTGTAGCAGTTTTGTATGCGACTCTCGGATGTCATTTGATAGTGAGGCTTTCCTCACCTTTAAGACACTATTTTCAATAATTTGGTCTATGACTGGCTGCTCAATCCGTACACTCCATGTGTGTTGGAGTTGGTCCCTAGTGGTCGTGTTAGTCACAGTTTGGAGTGCCTTGTATGTGTTTGAGATTGAGGTCAGTCCTCCCCTTGTCAAAGTCAGTAGCTTATAGGTTTCGCAGTTAATGTCTGGCAGATCTCCCGCCCTCAAAAGGTCCTGCACATAGTGTCTCATCTGCAGGAATGTGAAGTGGTGTTTGTTAGGTAGATTAAAATTCTAATTGTAGGTCAGCAAATGATCTGACTGATTTCTGGTCCGCTGACAAGACCTGTCTGAGAATGGTCAGTCCCCCCGTCTCCCACTGTCTAAAAGGCAAGGTGGTGAAACCCGCCTGTAAATTTGGATTACCTCGTAAGGGTAGATATACAGTATTTTTGTGTGTTATTCCAAAGGCTCTGCAAATCTTCCACCACGCTCTTATAGGCTGGAGGAAGATAGTAGTGTGTCCCACTATACCGTCTAATTGTGCGCGAGTCATATGTGGGAGCATTTTCAAAGACCACGGAGCGATAAGTTCCGTTTCTAATCCACAATTGGTGAAGACATTTCTGTCCAAAATCCAATCCATTACATATTTAGCCAAAGCTGCCCAGTATAATGCTCAATATTTGGGAGTCCAAACCCCCCCCATCTCTGGTGTGCATGTCATTTTGCGGTATCCTATTCTGTGTCTTTTCCCTTTCCATAGGAAATGTAGTATGTCTCTGTTTAATGTCTGGAGGTCCTGTTTGTGTATGAGTTCCGGGAGCATTTGTAATGTGTATAGCAGTTTTGGAAACAGAATCATTTTGATTAGTCCCACTCTTCCCGACAGTGTCAGTGGTAGCGGCGTCCAATTTAAAAGTGTACTCCGCAAATCTTTAAGTAGTGGCCGTAAATTATTTCCATACCACTGTTTAGGGTCTCTGGACAGAATGATGCCTAAGTACTTAAATGTGTTGGTTACTATCTTAAAGTTATCTTGTAATGGTTCTGAGGGTTTCCCATTCCGCAGCCATAACAGTTCCGATTTGTCTTTATTTATACAATATCCTGAGATTTGCCCGAACTCAACTATAATGCGCATTAAAATAGGGATATTCTGCCTGGGCTCTCTCGTGTATAGAATCATGTCGTCTGCGAAAAGGGATATGTGTAAAGTTTCTTTGCCTATATTTAGTCTTTCCGTGTCTCTTCTAATCTTTATTGCCAATGGTTCAAGCGCTAGGTCAAAAAGGAGCGGGGAGAGTGGACACCCCTGTCTCGTACCCCTCATCAGCGGGAATGGTTTCGACGGTTTGCCATTAACTAGAATTGCTGCGCGGGGCTCATTGTATATGGCATAAATGGCTGTCATGAAGTTGCCCTGCATCCCAAATTTCCCAAGAGTTGTGAATAGGTGGTCCCACAATATCTTGTCGAACGCTTTCTCAGCGTCTACCAGTATTAAGCAAGCGTCCCCTCCCCTCTGGTCTTTCTCTTGATTGTCTTTCCCCCAGTAGTGTGACAGCACAAGTTGCAACTTTCTCATGTTTCTAACTGAGGATCTGCCTTTAACAAACCCCGTCTGGTCTTCATGTAGTAGGTCTGGTAGTATGTCTGTCCCCTCCCCTCTGGTCTTTCTCTTGATTGTCTTTCCCCCAGTAGTGTGACAGCACAAGTTGCAACTTTCTCATGTTTCTAACTGAGGATCTGCCTTTAACAAACCCCGTCTGGTCTTCATGTAGTAGGTCTGGTAGTATGTCTGTCAATCTGTTGGCTAAAATTTTTGTAAATAGTTTGTAGTCCGAATTGAGTAGTGAAATTGGCCTATATGATGATGTCAGTAGTGGGTCTCTGTCTGGCTTGGGGATAACAGTCACATTCGCTTCCGTAAATCTGTTTGACATATCTGCCCTCCCTTTCATAATAGCATTAAACATTAAAGTGAGAGTCTCCGCCACCTCTCCCTTGATCATTTTATAAAATTCTCCTTGTAAACCATCAGGTCCAGGAGTTTTCTCTAGGGGCAAAGCGTCAATGGCTTTAATAACCTCCAAGGAGCTTATTGGGTTATTTAAGTTATGTAGCTGCTCATCAGTTATTTGCGGAAGGATCATATCCCTCCAGAAATTTTGTTTCACTTTCTCACATACCTCTTGGGAGCTATACAGTCTGGAATAGTAGTCTATAAATGCTTTATGTATATCTTCTCCCTGCGTTAGTATTGTTCCTTGCCCTTGTATGGCGGCTATAGTGTTAGGTTTCCTGCCTAGCTTAGTGATTTTTGCTAATAATTTGCCTGTGCGGTTCCCATAGCGGTAAAATTTAGCCTGCATCCGATTTGGGCTCTGACTGCTGCCTGAATAAGAAGGAAAAAGAATGTACAACAGCACTACACTGAATTAGGGAGTTGCTTAAATATAAGGAAAAGTAGATTATCCTAAGCTTGAGTGCTTATGCATAGATTAACTAGGAAAGAATGGTCAACATAGAAGTTGGGCAAAAGTATGCATCTATATAGCACTTCACTCTCCTTCGATTATTTGAAAACATCAGAATCGAAGAATATAGTGAGGTGATGTATTTAAAATTTAGCCTTTATTGGTTTATATTAAAATTGCAAAATGAACACAACAAAACATTTAAAAGATACAGTACACCACTGACCAAGATGTGGTGGTCAATTTAGAGGTGGGACCTTACACTCAATATCACACTAACCCTCTAGAAGTAGTGTACAACTCATATCAGATCCGATATTATTAATTATTATAATTTTTTTCACTCCAATTGCCTGGATAGGTAATTAGTAATAAACATATGAGCCTGTGACATGAAACATAGGACCTAACATCATTGCTCTCTATATATACAGAGTGTGAGACAATAATTCACCTGTGTGGAACTCACATTATCTTTATTACCACTCCAATTGCCTAGAGAAATATCTAGCAATAAAGAAATGAGCCCATGACCAGAAACACAGGACTATAATTATTGCTGTGTATATACAGATCAGAGATAATAAATATTTTAGATCAATTTACAAAATTGACAATAAGACCCTGTGTCTATTACTCATAAGTACATTTATACCTACATCATAGACGGGTATTTGAGTATCCCATACAAGGAGCAGATATAGCTATACCTCCTGTACAATTTTTCCCTGATATACCACCTTTTGTTGGATCTCATGAGATTCATATGGATGGTTTATTGTATCCAAGATAAACAACCAATGATATAGAATTGTGGAATTGGTATTAATATCATAAGGTAACTTTATTTCAATCCATCTCAGGACGAGTACATCTCTCCTCCTATCATTCCTAGTGGGGCAGCGGAGTGAATTTTTTACTGGTCTAAATTTTACTGTATCTTTTAAATGTTTTGTTGTGTTCATTTTGCAATTTTAATATAAACCAATAAAGGTTAAATTTTAAATACATCACCTCACTATATTCTTCGATTCTGATGTTTTCAAATAATCAAAGGAGAGTGAAGTGCTATATAGATGCATACTTTTGCCCAACTTCTATGTTGACCATTCTTTGCTGCCTGAATAAGATGGGTGTCTCTGAGAGCCTTGATGTCTTTGTATTTTACTCTGTTCTGCTCTGACGGGTGTCTGAGATATTGGTTTCTTGCATTTAGGAGTTGGCACAAAAGTAGGTCTCCCCTCTTTTTACTGATTTTAGTTATTTTAATTGCATAAGTCGTGATCCCCCCTCTCAGTACTGCCTTTGCCGTTTCCCAGAACAGTGAGATGTCATTTATGTGCTGTATATTAAGGTCTTTGTAAACTAACCACTCTCCTACCAAGTGCTTTCGCAGGTTGAGGTCGTGGTACAGGTGTGCAGGGAATCTCCACCCACACATCTTTCTCTGAGGGGTGTCAGTAGTTAGATCTAGCGTCACTGGGGAGTGGTCTGAGATGGTTATGGGATCTATTCTAATTTCTCAAAATCTAGGACATAGCTGGCTCGAGACTAGGAAATAGTCTATACGAGAGAGTGTGGTTTTTGATGGATGTGCACATGTGTAATCACGTGTCTCTGGATTTCTCTCTCTCCAGACATCGAAAAGATCTAAACTATTTCTAAAGTTTTTAAGAATCATTGTTTCTCTCCTAGATCCTGACCATGGCTGTTTTGGTTTTGTGTCGCTATTAGGGTTACGGATTCTATCCGCAGGTGTGTGCGGAGCTATGTTGTAGTCGCCACCCACTATAATAGGCAGGTCCGAGAATTGTATAAGCTTGCTTTGGAGGTGGGTTAGGAATTCCCTTTTCTGCGTCTGCGGGCCATAGATCCCACATAGCACTAGGGATAGTGTAACTATCTTTAGCTTAACAATCAGAAATCTACCCTCTATGTCAGTGACCACCTGCAAGATGTCATAGTTCAGTCCCTTGCGGAACAGCTTTGCAATCCCTCTCGCTCTTTTCCCTTCATAGGGTGTGAAGAGTACTTCCCCCACCCAGCTCTGTTTAAGCTTTTGATGCTCTATTTGCGAGAGGTGTGTTTCTTCTAGTATGGCAATGTCAGTTTTTTTGGCGTTTAACTGTCTCAGTATCGCCTTTCTTTTAATAGGTGATGTTATCCCTCCCACGTTCCATGTGGTGATTTTCATTTTCCTACCGTGAGTATCTTGTTCTGTATGGGTGTCTCAATTTGTCAAGGCTATGAAATATGGCGTGTTATATGTAGTCAGTTAGGTATTGCGTAATGAACTGTACTTACTGTTCTGTGCAGTGTCCAAGATCTGTCTGTTCTCCACCTGAGGTATTGCCTTGAGAGTGGATGGGTTCTATCTATTACTAAGACAAACAGTAAGCAGTCTGGCTATTAAACATTAACTTTTTCTCTTTTCTTTTAAACTTGTTTAGAGAGGATAAATACACACAACAAATCTCAACAATGTAATAAACAATAAGTAATTTCTCTCCCTCCCCCCCCACTTGTAAAGGATAAAAGTTAGCATGTCTTTTAATCTTTAAAGGGCTTTACTTTGTTTCTTCTGAGGCCTTGGGAAGTGTCTCTGTCCTCATGTGGCAGCAGGCTGATCATCGTGATCTTGTGATTGACGCAGCCCTTTCTCTCTCTGTAGGTGTAGTTTGAGCTGGTTTGGTGACTCGAAGAATAGAGGACCATTGGCTGTATGGAGTCGCAGTCTTGCCGGATATAGGAGGGCTGCCATTCTGCCTTGCTCCATAAGTTGCTTGCAGTAGGGCGTAAATTCTTTTCTTTCTGGCTGCTACCGTTGCTGAGTAGTCTTGAAATAAATATATTCTTCGGCCTTCGTATTCCAGTGATGGAGCTTTTCTGTAGGCTTGCAAGATTGCTACTTTTTCTTTGAAGTTAAGGTACTTCACCATCACCTGGCGTGACTGTTGGTTATTTTCCCCTTGCTTTCTTGGGTCTCCCACTCTGTGTGCTCTCTCCACCACACATGGGAGGCAGGACTGAGGCATATGCAGTAGCTTTGATAGGGTGTTTTCTGCAAATTCTATTAACTCTGATCCCGGGACGGATTCGAGGACTCCTACAATTCTTAGATTATTTCTTCTCGACCTGTTCTCCAGGTCGTCAATCTTTGCCCACAACCGGTCATTTTGTTGTTGTAATGTTCGAATATTGGTTTCAGTTTCTCTATGGCGGGTTTCCCCTTCTGCCACCCTCTGCTCCACCTGTGTTAATCTGCCGTTAAATGACTTTACCTCTGTTGTAAGTGAGTCCATCCCTGTTTGCAACTGCTCAATTTTGGGTAGGAACAGTGCAGATATCTGTGAGACAATTGGGTGGGTGTCCATTGAGTTAGAATTTTCTAAGGCTTCCGTCTCCATTGAGGTCTGTGGTGTCTCTATGTGACTCTTTTTCTTCTGTGCATTTTTAAGTCTGCTCGTCATTGTCCCTGTTGTTGTAATATATGAATTATAATACTTTTGCATGCAGCTTTGATGATGTGTCAACCGTCTTCACCAGTACTGTAATTTTCTTATGCTTGTTACACCACTAGATTACTGTTTCCCCTTTGTTACTTTTCAGGCCTCAGAATAGGATTGAATGCAAGTTCAATGTTATGTTTTTTCTACTGTTTTCGGGCTTTGAATTATATTAGTGATTAGATGTCTCCCGCTTCCGCCGTTAACTTGTTTGTGTTCTCAACAGTGGGGCAAGATGGCGGCGTTCCCGCCGTTAGTGAAATTCCTAACTCTGTGTCTTGTACTCCTCTCACAGGGGTCTGGGCTCTTACCAGTATTATGGGGTCTTGTTTCCTCGCTCCGTGTGCTGTGTGGAGCTTCTTTTATTACCCCTGTCCGGTTAGGGTTCTCACGGCTTCAGCCGCTACTTGCGTTCACTCCAACTGACTTGCGGCTTCTCCGGTAGGGGAATCAGCTGTTTAATTCCCTGCTGACCTGTGTCCGGGCAGTGAGGGGTATCCCTGCCAAGGGTGTCAGCGTTTTCTGGGGCAGTGTTTGGGGTTTTTCCCCAATTAGATAGCTGGAAGCAGCGGAGCTCTTTTCCCTGCTTCTGCTCTCTCCGCCCTCCCACCGGAAGTCCATCTAAATGCATTTTGACAGTTTTACACCACTAGAGTGCGTTAGTTCATGTGTTTCATATAGATAACATTGAGCTCATGCACATGAATTTACCAAGGAGTGAGCAGTGCACTGATTGGCTTAAATGCAAGTCTGTCAAAAGAACTAAAATAAGAGGGCAGTCTGCAGAGACGTAGATACAAGATAATCACAGAGGTAAAACATGTATTATTATAACTGTGTTCGTTATGCAAAACTGGGGAATGGGTAATTAAATAATTATCTATATTTTAAACAACAAACATCCTGTTGATGACTGTCCCTTTAATTAACCATTTTAGGCATGCAATCATGTCTGGTTGATGAGCTGGGGCCTTCTAGGGCTTTTGTAGGATAATTGGAAGGTCCTCCTAGTATATTCTGAAACAACTAACACTTATAACTGGTAAACTAAATAACACTTTGAAAGCTGGAAATTCACAGTGGGAACCTAAAATGGCTGATAACTTTCATAAGACATCCCTTAGTTTCTTGAGTATTTCTTTAAGAGAAAACACATTTAATTGCAGCTCCTTCTATCGGATAATAATACAAATGTGTTACAATTCACATGAGTGGCAGACACTCAATACTCCCAGCGCAAGCTAAATTGATGTTACTCCCCATGGGAGCAAATTTTGACAGTCATGGAATTTAGGCCAAGAAGACAAAAGCTCATGTGGAGTACTTTGATCTATTGCTTCTAACAAGTTGTCTCTCTTATAATTAACTTAACTATTTTAATGTATTTCTTCTTTCTGTGTAAATATTTCTTGTTTGAAGTTTGATACCCAGTGTTTGTTGTTTTGCTGCATTTCCTGTCTGTATTTCCCTCAGATGCAGTTTTGTTGCTCACTTTCTCGATATCCATTTGTTAATTCTGTTCTCTCATTTTTCCACCATTTTGTTTTAAAATTCTTCAGCTTTTTACTTACCCAGTTCCCTAGAGTGTAATATTAAAAAGAACAACTTTCCAATGTGTATCTATTACAAACTTTTTCTTGTTCTTTTAGTATCTTTTTTTGAAGCATTATTTGGCAGTAGTTTTTCAAGAATGCTTTTGTCATATATATATATATATATATATATATATATATATATATATATATATATATATATATATATATATATATATATATATATATATATATATATATATATATATATATATATATATATATATATATTTGCAATAATAGTGTATTCTGTGCTTTTTGTAATAAAGGGACACGAAAACCAAATTTTTTCTTTCATAGTTCAGCTAGAGCAAGTGATTCAAACAACTTTCCAATTTACTTCTATCTAATTTGTTTTGTTCTATTGGTATACTTTGTTGAAAAGGATACCTAGGTAGGCTGATTTCTGGCTGCACATATATATCTAATGTTATTGGCTCCAGTAGTGCATGGCTTCTTCTTCAGCAAAGGATACCAAGAGAATGAAGATAGTAGTAAATTGGAAAGTTGTTTAAAATTGTATTCTCTGAAACATGAAAGAAAAATTTGGGGTTTCATGCCTCTTTTAATTAATGCTGTGCTTGTTGGGTTTGGTGTTCTGTGTCCTTAAGGAGGCCTGGCAGATTCTAACCAGCGTGAGCTGCATTAATCTAAATATATACACTCTGTGTGCAGAATGTGCTGCTTGTATATTTTAATTCTGTACTGTGTTTTCTGTTATACTGAGTATTCTATTTCCTAAGTCTTTGTTTTGTGCTGCATTTTGAGGCTTTTAGAACATTTATGCTTTTGTATTTATGCTTTTGTATTCTAGGAACTTAGACATTTGCTATTTTAACTATTTGGTTTGTGTTTCTCTTGGTTTGATTATGTTTTTTTCTTAAAATGCCCCCCTTCCCCTAATAATCTGAATTTGACTGGATTTTCCTAGAGATATTCCCCTACACTTATAATCTGGTTTTGACTTTTGGTTTGACTGGGTTTTCCTTAAGACATTACTCTGACAATTGGGATTAATATTGTACAGGTAGCCCTCAGTTTACGCCGGGCTTAGGTTCCAGAAGGAATGGTTGTAAATCGAAACCGTTGTAAATTGAAACCCAGTTTATAATGTAAGTCAATGGGAAGTGAGGGATATAGGTTCCAGGCCCCTCTCAAAATTGTAACAAAAAAAAAAAGTAACAACTAATACATTATTTTTAAAGCTTTGAAATGAAGACTTTAAATGCTAAACAGCATTATAAACCTAATAAAATAATCACAGAACACAGAATATATAATTAAACTATGTTAAATGAACAAAAACATTTGCTAAACAGCATTATAAACCTAATAAAATAATCACACAACACAGACTTCACTTGCAGTTTTCTGCAAACAGTTCTATCTATGCATTCCAATCTGGACTGATTTATAGACAGGAAGATCTTGTTCCTTTGAAATCTGCTCGATAGCTCAGGTCTGGTTAAACTGATTAATTTCAGCTTGCTTGGCTTTGCTGCAACACAAGCGAACAGCTCCACCTACTGGCTATTTTAATAAATGCACTGCTTCTCAATGCTTTTCAATAGCAGTCACATGACTGGAAAAGAAGGTTGTTATTCTGAAACGGTGTAAAGTGAACCGTTGTAAAATGAGGGCCACCTGTATTTGTCTTTGTGCTATTTTTACTTTTACTGTTTGACAATGTACCCTCTATTCCCCTTTCTGATATTTGTTATTTCACTGCCTATATGGTCCTTGTTTTGTTACCCTGCTTTGTTGCATTTAAGTTCCAGTGCTCCTGTGGTGTTATGTGTATGGTATTTGCCTGGATTACAGGGAGTGCAGAATTATTAGGCAAATTGTATTTTTGAGGATTAATTTTATTATTGAACAACAACCATGTTCTCAATGAACCCAAAAAACTCATTAATATCAAAGCTGAATAGTTTTGGAAGTAGTTTTTAGTTTGTTTTTAGTTTTAGCTATTTTAGGGGGATATCTGTGTGTGCAGGTGACTATTACTGTGCATAATTATTAGGCAACTTAACAAAAAACAAATATATACCCATTTCAATTATTTATTTTTACCAGTGAAACCAATATAACATCTCAACATTCACAAATATACATTTCTGACATTCAAAAACAAAACAAAAACAAATCAGTGACCAATATAGCCACCTTTCTTTGCAAGGACACTCAAAAGCCTGCCATCCATGGATTCTGTCAGTGTTTTGATCTGTTCACCATCAACATTGCGTGCAGCAGCAACCACAGCCTCCCAGACACTGTTCAGAGAGGTGTACTGTTTTCCCTGCTTGTAAATCTCACATTTGATGATGGACCACAGGTTCTCAATGGGGTTCAGATCAGGTGAACAAGGAGGCCATGTCATTAGATTTTCTTCTTTTATACCCTTTCTTGCCAGCCACGCTGTGGAGTACTTGGACGCGTGTGATGGAGCATTGTCCTGCATGAAAATCATGTTTTTCTTGAAGGATGCAGACTTCTTCCGGTACCACTGCTTGAAGAAGGTGTCTTCCAGAAACTGGCAGTAGGACTGGGAGTTGAGCTTGACTCCATCCTCAACCCGAAAAGGCCCCACAAGCTCATCTTTGATGATACCAGCCCAAACCAGTACTCCACCTCCACCTTGCTGGCGTCTGAGTCGGACTGGAGCTCTCTGCCCTTTACCAATCCAGCCACGGGCCCATCCATCTGGCCCATCAAGACTCACTCTCATTTCATCAGTCCATAAAACCTTAGAAAAATCAGTCTTGAGATATTTCTTGGCCCAGTCTTGACGTTTCAGCTTGTGTGTCTTGTTCAGTGGTGGTCGTCTTTCAGCCTTTCTTACCTTTGCCATGTCTCTGAGTATTGCACACCTTGTGCTTTTGGGCACTCCAGTGATGTTGCAGCTCTGAAATATGGCCAAACTGGTGGCAAGTGGCATCTTGGCAGCTGCACGCTTGACTTTTCTCAGTTCATGGGCAGTTATTTTGCGCCTTGGTTTTTCCACACACTTCTTGCGACCCTGTTGACTATTTTGAATGAAACGCTTGATTGTTCGATGATCACGCTTCAGAAGCTTTGCAATTTTAAGAGTGCTGCATCCCTCTGCAAGATATCTCACTATTTTTGACTTTTCTGAGCCTGTCAAGTCCTTCTTTTGACCCATTTTGCCAAAGGAAAGGAAGTTGCCTAATAATTATGCACACCTGATATAGGGTGTTGATGTCATTAGACCACACCCCTTCTCATTACAGAGATGCACATCACCTAAAATGCTTAATTGGTAGTAGGCTTTCGAGCCTATACAGCTTGGAGTAAGACAACATGCATAAAGAGGATGATGTGGTCAAAATACTCATTTGCCTAATAATTCTGCATTCCCTGTATGTGACCAAACTTACTAAAAGGTCATTTGTTATGCACTGAGTTTGTACAGTACCTCTTAGTTTGTCTTTCCATGTTAATTTGTTTCTTTCGCAACATTGGTTACTGAGTTAAACAATTTTGAGAGAGCTCAGTTTACAAGTTTGGCCATATCACTCTCTTAACCTTGTCTCCTACTTTGCTACTGTGTGTTAAAACAGTATTTTAGTAAGAGTATTTGTTAAGCAAGGCCTCTCAACTATTGATTCCAGCAACCTTACATTCGCTAAACAGTATTTTCATCTGATGCTCGTTAAGATGAATGCCCGGCCAGGAAAGCAGTATGCTATTTGTTACAGGTTTTAACAATTTTTTTAAATTTGCAAGGGCACTAGATCACAGTCTCAAAACATGTGCACGCTACCTACTTAGTTTTGCTCTTCAACTAAGAATACCATAAGAATTAAGCAAATTTGATAATAGAAATAAATTGGAAACATTTTTAAAATTGCACAGATTGCCTGAAACATTTAAGAGAAAATTGCCCCTTGAAGTATCATTTTATTAAATATGTTTTATAAATGTCACTCTCATTCACTCCTCTCTGCGCTGTGCACAGACAGTGCTCACTAAAAAGCTTCCTTCCATGTGAACCAAGCATGCAGTGGTTGTATTATTCCCTCCCATGTTCTTTTAACTAGATTTTACTGTTTGTTTGTATAAGGGAATTCCAATGGATTGGAATGGGGGGAAGGTATCACTATTTCAGGGCCCCATGTATTAAAAGGCGATCGGACAGCTTCTCAACTTGCGAAGATGTCCGCCTGCTTTTTCTGCATATGGTCAGCGGATCTGTTGATCCACTGGTCCATATGTATCATTACACACTTCGATGAGTGTGTAATGCCGCCCCTTCATTCACGTAACCAATTGAGCGAGTGAAGGGACAGTCAATCACCGAGAGCGAGCAAACTTTCTTTTTTTTTTTAATTTTAATTTTTATTCAAACATTGGAGAATGTACAACAGAAGAGATTACATAGTCAATAGTCAATTTTGTTACATGTTACAGTTTACATTCCGTAGTCTCATTAAATTATAAATATTCCATTTCCGTTTTATTTTCTAATCATAAGCTTCCTTTGTCGACATATAAAAAAAAAACACTTTACATTACTTCCATGAATATATATGTATAAGTAATTAGGGAAAGAGAAGAGAAAAAAAAAGTAGGAAGTTTTCCATTAGCAGGCTTCTCTATATGTCTAAAATAATTCTTCTACAACTCCAATATTTTATTTTCTAAGCTAATCTAAGCAGGATTAGGGTTGTTGCCCTATCCTTAAACAATAAGTCCATACGCATACTTAAAGATTCGGATCATCCTAGTGATTGACATAATGCTAACAAGAGAGTACCAGAATCGGCACTTGAGAGTGGCCACAGAAAAAAAAAAAAAAAAAAAAAAAAAAAAGGAATAAAGAAAGACAGTACAGAAGACTCATTTCCTCACCTCTCTCTACCCCTCTCCCCCCTCCCCTCCCTCTCGTTTATATCTGGCTCCTCTGCAAAATATAGTCCACGTATTTACATGTAAGAAAGGGATCTAAGAATTTAGCTTGTGTATTTGTATCATAGGTTTTTATAAAACTATACCATTTGATACAGTATTTCTTGATACATGACTCAGAGCCAGCAGAACAATCAATTTGTTCCATTATAGCTTGTTTCATCATCAGATATGTTAAATTGTGTATTGAAGGGGCTTTTTTATCTTTCCATCCTTTAAGTATCAGATATCTACCACCTAATATAATACAATTAATAAAGCGCGCATTTTTTTGGCTTCTATTGTCATAGTCAACCAAAAAAAATATATGTCTTTTTTCCAATTTGACAGTAACTTTTAGTATTTTGCTTAGCCAATAGCTTGTCTTGGCCCAGAATTGGTATATTTTGGGACACATCCAAAACATATGCATTAAATCGGCATTACTACTTGCGCATCTGGGACATACATATTCGGTATTATGAAACCATTTATTTAAAGTAGCCGGTGTGATATAGCTTCTATTAATCAGTTTAAAGTGGCTTTCTCTCCAACTCGCTGCCAAGGTAGCATTTTCTGCTTTCTGTATACTTCTACTAATATCTTCTATTTGTATATCTTGAAACTCTGATGACCAGATATGGGCCAATCGCCTGCGGTTCTCCTCACCTGTCTGTTCCAGTATCACTTTGAGCCAATATTTTGAGGAGTGGATACCAGCTTGATATAAGATTATTCCAGAGTGTATTTTAGGGTTTACCCAACTCTGATTTGGTCTCCTGATTATTGAGTTATACCAATAACGTATTTGAAAATAAGCATAGAAGTCTCGGTTAGATAGGTCATATTGCTGCCTAAGCTCTGAAAACGTTTGTATATTAGGGCCAGCAGATTCTTTAAATTGGTAAATATACTTTAAGCCCCTATTGGCCCAATTTTTAAATAACTTATTATTAATTCCGGCAACAAAATACGGATTCCCTACTATTGGTAGGTAATTGGAGACTGTATAATCAAACTTTCTGTGATTTCTATCCGCCACCTCTGAGGTGGCGAGGACTGTGACTAATGACCATTGCTTCTTACATTGCAGGAAGCAGAATCGCATAAAAGGGCTCCGGAGCAGCTCTCGCTGCTTCGTACATGAAGCCCTTTATGCTCATGTCCAATGGTTCATAAATATTTTCAGTAAAACATTGCTCTTTCATTTGATTTGCCAGCCAATTTTATACTTTTTATTTTAATTGAACTAATAGCTCATAATCACCACATTTAAATACAATTACAATAGTTGCACTATTTCAAGAGAGATATATGCAATATAATTATATTGCATTCAAGTTAAACAATTGCTAAATAAATTAATGTTTCACATACAGAAAATATTGCTAAATATTCATAGCTTTAAATCTGTTTCACATCACTTGGTTTAGCTTCAGAGTTATACTTTGTTATGCTGTGAATATTATATTTTTTAATAGTATTTATAAAAAGTGCACAATTTGTATTAGATTACTGAACCCATATGTAATAGAAAATCAACAGATCAAGGCAATTTTATTTAGATTTAATATCAATTCTAGTCTGATGGAAAATCTGTAATTATCTGTGTGTACACGCATGTATATTACATATTCTGCTAGGCATACTATTTATACACTGATGTTCAAGGTGAGTAATCGAAAACTCTGTAATAATATTCCAATAAACAAACAAAATGTATTTAGCGCTAAAAAGAATACTAGCAAAGAGCTACATTTTATAAAACTTAACCATATCCACCTTCCAGTCCACTCTCCCCATCTACGCCCCTAACTTGTACTCTCACAAAAATGTATGTAGATTGTACTGACTAAAAGGGGTATACATCAGATGTAGTACTTGAGCAAGGCCCTTCATGGTTCATGTAACTATCTTTGCACTGATTAATTTGTTGGTGTTTTATAAATACATGGATGAATGAAGAAATTACTGCATGAATAATAATAGTAATAATTGGTAACTATATACAATCTGTTGCCTATCTCACCAGGAATTCCACTAGAAATGTTGGGGCTCCTAACTATACCATTAGTCGGGGGCCCCCATGCTATTTTTGGACAAGAAAGTGTCTAAAATTCATGCTCACAAAAACACAGAAAAACACTAAGAACCAACCTAACGCATACTAACACACTTACACAGACACACACAAACACAGATACATTAACACAACCACACCCAGACAAACACACATGCACAGAGGAACTAACACAAATACACAGATGGCAGATAGTTAAAGGGGAATCAGATGATGTGATATACTTAGATTTTTCAAAGGCATTTGATACAGTGCCACATGAGAGATTAATGCACAAAATTAAGGGACTGGGAATAGCTGAAAATGTTAGCTCATGGATAAATAACTGGATAAAAGATAGGGAGCAATGAGTAGTAGTAAATGGATCATACTCAGATTGGACAAAGGCAATCAGTGGAGTCCTTAAGGGATCAGTACTGGGCCCTGTTCTTTTTAATATTTTTATAAATGACTTGGAGCAAGGATTAAATAGTGACATCTCTATTCTTGCAGATGATACTAAGTTAAATAAGGTCATTTGGTCAGAGCATGATGAAATTTCAAGTATGGGCAAGTAAATGGAAAATGAGATTTAATACGGGAAAATGCAAGGTTCTACATTTTGAAAGTAAAAATAAGCAAAGTATTTTTTAAATGGGACAAGACTTAGCCAAACAGAGGAGGAAAGGGATTTTGGAGTAGTAATAGATAACAAGCTAAAGATGGGTGCACAATGCAGGGCAACGGCTTCAAAGGCTAATAAGATACTAGCATGTATTAAAAGAGGCATTGATTCAAGGGAGGAAAGCATAATTATGTCACTATATAAAGCCCTGGTAAGACCTCACCTTGAGTATGGTGTGCAGTTCTGGGGACTAATCACAAAAAAAGATATTGCAGAACTAGAAAAAGTTCAGAGAAGGGCCACAAAGCTAATAAGGGGATTGGAGAATTTAACCTATGAGGAGAGGCTAGCGAAACTGGGTCTGTTTTCTTTAGAAAAAAGGTGCTTGAGAGGTGACATGATTACTTTATATAAATATATTCAAGGCCCATATACAGAGATAGCCGAAGCTCTGTTTATTCCAAGAAAATTGTTTCTGACAAGAGGTCATAATTTAAGGTTGGAGGAAAGGAGATTTAATCTCCTGCAATGGAAACGGTTTTTTTTTCACTGTAAGAGCAATAAAATTGTGGAACTCATTACCAAAGGAGGTAGTGAATGTCAATACCCTAGATACATTTAAAAATAGTCGATACATTTCTGTATATAAACAAAATTCATGGATATGATTGCTAGTATTAAATGGGTGACCATTTAGTGGGGTTATTTAAGCTTAACTGGAGCTTTTTGTAAGTATTTAGATTTCTATAGGTTGAACTTGATGGACTTCGGTCTTTTTTCAACTTTATCTACTATGTTACTATGTTACACACAAAGACAATAATACACACACAGAGACTGACACACTCAGATATACGAACACATACAGACACACTATCACACACAGAGAGACACACTTGGCTGCACACTCTAGTTACCTATTTATACCTGTCTCTAATTGACCTACAGAAAATTTAAAATAAGTTACAACATGGCAGCTCCCATTGCTTTATAGACTCTTTACTCTTTACACTTATTGTACTATTTCCTGTCATGAAGTGCTCCAGACACGTGAACGCTACCTATCTAGATATCTATTAAAAAAAAAATAACAAGAGAACAAAGCCAATTTGATAATCAAAGTAAATTGGAAAAAAGTTTAACATTTTATTTTGGGTTTCATGTCCCTTTAATGCCACAAACTGTAAGACCAGGCTTACCAGACCAAAATGCTTGGATATAGATGAAAACTCAAACAACATATACTCTGTATTCGTACCTCAGCCCTCAACAGGGCCTTTCACAAGACTGCATATATACTGTGATTATTGTTTATTAAAGTTTTTGTTAAAACTTTACTTATACTTTAGCCTTCAAGACACTCTCAATTGTATGCATGAGATTTTGCTTTTTATCCTCTCTAGGGAGTGTGGAACAGAGCACAATTGGAACAACTTGAATAAATATTAACACCAAATGCCATGTACAGGTTCCTTATAGAATCATGCAAATACATCTTAAGACCTATGCTATCATAAGTTCAATGTGGGTGCAGTTGTTTTTCATGATAAAATAAATATTTAAGCCAATCAAATATTTATACTACGTATCAAGTACAGTTTGTTTTTGAAAATCCGACACTGCTCCTTACAACTGACAAGGTTAATTAGTATATCTTGTTTATTTTTCTAATAAGAGGCCATATTGATTTTCCCTCTGTTAAAAAGATCTGTGTTTATAAAAGGAATGAAGTGTCTTAGTTTAAACTATGATCATCCTTCTTAACCTCCTGAGACCAACAAAAAGCTAGGAAAAAAATCACAAATACGACAACAACATGGAAACAAACAAACCTGCCTTCAATTTTCAGAATGGAATCGAACTGAAAAATGAGCTCGGCGTTTACACTAATGAGGACTCTGCTTTGCATTTAATCAATGGGCAGGTGAGTTATTTTTAAAAAATTAGTTTGTCCGCAGTACTGAAAATTAGGAGTAAAGTCAATGCCATTTGTTGATGAGTTGTAAGAGAGAAAAAAATGCAAAGTGAAAAATATCAGAGCAAAAAACTTAATGCAAGAAATATGCTGTCAAAAATCTACCCGTGAAATAGTTTATGCTTGAAATGTTTTACTTAATGATTCACATTATCTACATGTTTTGAACAGTTTTTAAGTGACAACTTGTTTTATTATAGGAATTTGTGTTTTTGAGTAAATATTGTCATTTCACAGTCAGATCAATATCAAAATGTTTAATCAGGATTTAACCCATTGATCCCCAGATTTCCGAAAGGCTATGCAGGATGAGGAGGCTGGTGGCTTTGTCAGGGAGATCCAGGTTGTTATTTAGAAAGGGTAGTGTCATGTCTCCTAAGGGATGGGGTTGAGTGGGAAGTGTGATGAGCTAGGTAACAAGTGGATACATCAGGACATGGCTAGGTGGTCCATGGCAACCTGAGAATTTTATAAGGTCTTGGGAGATGAGGGAGAAACGGCTGGCAGAGCTCACAAACTGTGACTACTACACAAATATGGAAACAGTTTTGAGTCCAGTGAACAAAATGAGGAGTGAAGATGACACAAATATGTGAGAATAGAGCACAATATCATAGCAGATACACATGTAGGGAAGGGAAGAGTAAAAAAATGAACAAATGCAAATAAAAATGGCACAAAATATTAATATAAATGTGAAATTAGAGACAGTGAGAGAGAACATTTTTATGCTTGAAAGATCAGAAGTGGTAGCAAAAAATTCAGATGCAGTACTCACAAAAATCCTACATATTATATGATGCTATTGGTTTGGGAGCTCCACCCATCTCAATCCAATCAGCCAATGGGATTGAGCTCAATCCTATTGGCTGATTGCATCAGCCAATAGGATTTTTTCTACCTTAATTGCGATTGGCTGATAGAATTCTATCAGCCAATCGGAATTGAAGGGACGCCATCTTGGATGACATCATTTAAAGGAACCTTCATTCTTCAGTTGGATGTCGTTTGAAGAGGATGCTCCGTGTCGGATGTCTTGAAGATGGAGCCGCTCCGAGCCTGATGGATGAAGATAGAAGATGTTGCCTGGATGAAGACTTCTGCCCGTCTGGAGGACCTCTTCTTCCCGGCTTGGATGAAGACTTCTGCCCGTCTGGAGGACCACTTTGCCCGGCTTTGTTGAGGACTTCGGCCCGGTTGGGTGAAGACTTCTCAAAGTAGGGTGATCTTTAAGGGGTTAGTGTTAGGTTTTATTAAGGGGGGATTGGGTGGGTTTTAGAGTAGGGTTGGTTGTGTGGGTGGTGGGTTTTAATGTTGGGGGGGTATTGTACTTTTTTTAAAGGTAAAAGAGCTGATTACTTTGGGGCAATGCCCCGCAAAAGGCCCTTTTAAGGGCTATTTGTAATTTAGTATAGGGTAGGGCTTTTTATTATTTTGGGGGGCTTTTTTATTTTATTTGGGGGATTAGATTAGGTGTAATTAGTTTAAAAAACTTGTAATTATTTTATTATTTTCTGTAATTTAGTGTTTGTTTTTTTTCGTACTTTAGATAATTGTATTTAATTATATTTAATTGTATTTAGTTTAGAGAATTCATTTAATTATGGTGTAGTGTTAGGTGTAATTGTAACTTAGGTTAGTTTTTATTTTACAGGTAAATTTGTCTTTATTTTAACTAGGTAGCTATTAAATCGTTAATAACTATTTAATAACTATTCTACCTAGTTAAAATAAATACAAAGTTGCCTGTAAAATAAAAATAAATCCTAAAATAGCTACAATGTAACTATTAGTTATATTGTAGCTATCTCAGGGTTTATTTTATAGGTAAGTATTTCGTTTTAAATAGGAATAATTTAGTTAATTGTAGTTATTTTATTTAGATTTATTTAAATTATATTTAAGTTAGGGGGGTTAGGGTTAGACTTAGGTTTAGGGGTTAATAACTTTAATATAGTGGTGGCGACGTTGGGGGTGGCAGATTAGGGGTTAATAAGTGTAGGTAGGTGGCGGCGACATTGGGGGTGGCAGATTAGGGGTTAATAAATATAATGTAGGTATCAGCAATGTTTGGGGCAGCAGATTAGGGGTTAATAAGTATAATGTAGGTGGTGGCGGTGTCTGGAGCGGCAGATTAGGGGTTAATAATATAATGTAGGGGGCAGTGGATTAGGGGTTAATAAGTGTAATATTAGGGGTGTTTAGACTCGGGGTTCATGTTATGGTGTTAGGTGTAGACATAACTTTTATTTCCCCATAGGAATCAATGGGGCTGCGTTAAGAGCTGAACGCTGCTTTTTTGCAGGTGTTAGGTTTTTTTTTCAGCTGGCTCTCCCCCATTGATTCCCATGGGGAAATTGTGCACAAGCATGTTTTGCCAGCTCACCGCTACCGTAAGCCGCGCTGGAATTGAGGTGAGATGTGGAGCAAAATTTTGCTCTACGCTCACCTTTCTGCGGCTAACACCGGGTTTCTAAAAACCCGTAATACCAGCGCTGTCTGCAAGTGAGCGGTGAGGGAAAACTGCTCGTTAGCACCGCACCCCTGTTACCGCAAAACTCATAATCTAGGTGTAACTCTGTTACTGTTTTGACTGGTGCTCTTTTTCTGCATAGGAGGTTAATCACTATCAAACCTCTTGTCCTTAGGTGGAGAGCTTATCCTGTTTTGGGATTTTTTAACTTTGTATCATGTAAAGTGTTACACTACCTGTTTTATTACCATTAAAATATTTTCTGCACATATTGACTAAGTGTTGATACATTATCAGCCCCGGTATTACTAGCCCTTGCTCTGTTATAACCATAGCAGGATCACTTTAACCCATTGAACCCCTTGGGAGTGACAATATTGCAACTTTCTGTCAGATCATTAAAACTGAGGATCCAGGAATAACTGGGCTACCGGAAGGACGCTTGAGGGCTGTGACCGAGGAGGGAACATCTATTAACACTGAGCTGAAAAAATACCCCATAGTGGATGAGGTAGAAACAAGTGAGTGCGGATTTTTTTCTTTGTATAAGGGTATCTTTTTAAAAAAAACATATTACACTAGGAGTGCCTCCTGTGCGCTTGTCTATCCTTACACTTTTTCATATATATATATATATATATATATATATATATATCCAAACCATTTCCAGTTCAGCCCACCAAGAGGTAACAGCCTGGGTGCAAATATGAGTGATATAAGTAAACAAAATCAGATGCACTCTCAGGACTTCCACAAAATTCTTTAATGGAACGTTTTCGGGGTTCACAACCCCTTCATCAGCATCAACATATAATCAAATATCACACAATTTATAGTGTTTCAAACAGTGTCTCACCAAACAAGTGTTACTCCAAAAAGTGCGCCAAATATTGAGTGTGGAATGTATCTTCCGTTCCACTGTGATCATGCCTACCGGAAGTGATGTTATCTCACTTCCGGTTTCGCTGCATGACAATATTAAGCATACAAGCAGTGTTATGTATTGTGCCTTTATACATTCACTTTAACACAATCTAGTGCAATATGAGCTTCAATATGTAAGTGCAAAAAGTACCTTCTTGTATGTTAAGAGTCTGCCTTAGATCGCTATGTTATTAGCTCTGATCGGCAGGTTGAGTGTGGTAGTGTATACAAGTCGTCATAGGCATGATCACAGTGGAACGCAAGATGCGTTCCACACTCGATATTTGGCGCACTTTTTGGAGTAACACTTGTTTGGTGAGACACTGTTTGAAACACTATAAATTGTGTGATATTTGATTATATGTTGATGCTGATGAAGGGGTTGTGAACCCCCGAAAACGTTCCATTAAAGAATTTTGTGGAAGTCCTGAGAGTGCATCTGATTTTGTTTACTTATATATATATATATGTATATATATATATATATATATATATATATATATATATATATATATATACACACACACACATTATACATTTTTTATAATTTTTTCCCCTACCCTTTACGTAAGCTCTCTCAAGGCTAACCCGACAAGCGTAAATCGTGATTGTGCTCAAGTGAACGTGTTTACTTTCAACTCATTATTTGCGTAATGTATCTACACCCATATATATATTCATATAAATATATAGGCATAGATATATAGTTTATTTTACAAAAAATAATTATATATATATATATATATATATATATATATATATATATATATATATATATATAAAGAAGATTTTCTTCTATGTGAAGAACATTGGAATGTAAAATATTCAGAACTACCTTCGGGTTTAGCATGGTAGGTCTAATGCGGTGTCAGGTTAGCAGGCAAGTGATACGGATTCGTTTTTTTTATAAAGTACTCTCTATTGAGGTCTATCTGGAGAAAAAGTGCATGCGATTGTGATATCCAAAGTCCTGAAGTCAGTTAGTGGTATTTACTGTTCCTTATGGACAAGGGTACTAAATGTACGCCCGTCACAGGCTTTTGCAACATATTAAGACAATATTAAGCATTCATATCAGAATATACATTTTTCATAAAATGCTAGCAAATATGATTGTCAAGTAGCCTGTATTTTTTTTCCAGTTGAACAGTACTGTAATCCAATTGGCTGTCCTGCAATATTAAAACAAAAATTACACTTCATTGACAAGTATTTTAAGTTCATTGGTTGGCAGCTTTTTAGACTGCAAATGTTGTATTTTCAGGACAATAAGGATAGATATGATATGAAGGTAAAAGACAGAAGAATGTGTACTATACAGCGAAAAAGGATGCCTATCCTATGGGACACAGTCATACTCTGTTGGAGCCAAGTACAGAATGTAGTGGAAAACTCTAAAGGCAATATAATGGTCATAATGGCTAAGCATACTCAGTTGAATGCCTCTGACCCAAGATCCTGCCTTTCGGCTATACATGCTCTGTCTGATCCTGAATTCCTATATTCCTGCCTTTGGGCTGTCTGGTTGTACATACTTATTTCTGTGTTATAGGGTTAAGCTCCCCTATATAGGCTATATATGTCAGATATGCCTAAAGCCCTGCTTTTGCCCTATAAATACAATGGCAAGAAAAGTATATGAACCCTTAAGAAATCACTACATTTAGGTATACATTTGAATTAAAATCTGGTATGATGTTTGTTCATCTAAGACAGCAGTTCCCAACCTGTGGTACGTGTACCCACGGGGGAACGCGTAGGACAGGTTGGGGGGTACGTGAAAATATTATTGGTAATAGCAGAATTTGAGCCAGCGCTGCCCGCCTTAACCAAAAAAAAAAAGTATTTATTTGGGTCCTCCTACTGCTACTGATTGAACGCTGCAGCTATTTTAAAGGGACACTGAACCCAAATTTTTTCTTTTGTGATTCAGATAGAGCATGACATTTTAAGCAACTTTCTAATTTACTCCTATTATCAAATGGTCTTTATTCTCTTGGCATCTTTATTTGAAATGCAAGAATGCAAGTTTAGATGTCGGCCCATTTTTGGTGAACAACCTAGGTTTTCCTTGCTGATTGGTGGATAAATTCATCCACCAATCAAAAACTGCTGTCCAGAGTTCTGAACTAAGATAAAAGCTTAGATGCCTTCTTTTTTATATAGGAATAGCAAGAGAACAAAGAAACATTGATAATATGAGTAAATTTGAAAGTTGATTAAAATTGTATGCTCTATCTGAATAAGAAAATACATTTTTTGGGTTCAGTGTCCCTTTAAGGTAGATTAGTGGTACAGCATAAATGCGCTCTACACTTTATAACGCGGGATGTTTGAGCAGGAATGAGGAGCGAATATTAGGGCTACATGAAAGCAGCTCCAGTGTGCTGCTCAGTGTCACATGCAGCATGGTGAGTGCACAGGGAGAGTATTGCCACTGCTGGGTGGACGCTGCAGGCAACTACCAAGCATACAGCAACACCAGCAGGCCCATTTATCAAAGGGCTTGCGGACCTGATCCGACACTGCGGATCAGGTCCGCAAGACCTCGCTAAATGCGGAGAGCAATACGCTCTCCGCATTTAACATTGCACCAGCAGCTCACAAGAGCTGCTGGTGCAACGCCGCCCCCTGCTGACTCGCGGCCAATCGGCCGCCAGCAGGGAGCTGTCAATCAACCCGATCATATTCGATCGGGTTGATGTCCGGCGATTCCTGTCCGCCTGTTCAGAGCAGGCGGACAGGGTTATGGAGCAGCGGTCTTTAGACCGCTGCTTCATAACTTGTGTTTCTGGCGAGTCTGAAGACTCGCCAGAAACACGGCCCTTCAAGCTCCGTACGGAGCTTGATAAATGGGCCTGTTTATCTCCAGTGATTTTTGTTTGCAAGACTAAGATGGGATTATGATAAGAAGGCATTCCTTTAATTCCAATATCTATACTTTATTTAATGCTTGGAGATTTCACATTGCAGTTGTAATGCTCGTGGGATATTCCTCTATCAAACCAAACTTGGCCAGTAGTCTTCTATTCCGGCGTCAAATGGAATGATAGGAAATATCCCAGAGCAGAGAGAGTTAGTAAAATGAGGTAAGCAGTACTCACAGTAGGCAGGGTAGTCCTTAGTGGTAACAGTAAAACAATCCGGCAGTATAACAGTTCAGAGGTAAACTAATAGAAGGACCAGACAGGCAGAGTTCAGTAACAGTATAGCAATCCAACAGTTTAGGGGTTAAGCAGGCAGCATGGTCAGACAAGCAGAGTTCAGCAACAGTATAGCAATCCAGTAGTTCAGGGGTTAAGCAGGTGGAGTGGTCAGACAAGCAGAGTTCAGCAACAGTATAACAATCCAGCAATTCAGGGGTTAAGCAGGCAGAGTGGTCAGACAAGCAAAGTTCTGCAACAGTATAACAATCCAGCAATAGTAAGTAACGCAGCATCCAGGAGCACACACAATAACACCTATACTTGGGCATAGGTGAGAGAGACTGAGGCACTTACATAGGAAGTCTTTGCGCTACAGGTGGAATCCGGACCGGCATCAGAGATGACGTCACCGCTAGTGCCAGAAGCTTCCACCGTGTCAATGGAAGGAGTGGCATGACATAGCCCCCCCCCTCAATGGTCCCCTCCGGGAACCAGAGCTGGCTTCAATGGATGAGCAGCATGGAATCTGGAGACCAAAGATGGAGCATGCACATCACGGGCAGGAACCCAGGAACAATCTGCCACAGAGTAACCCTTCCAATGCACAAGGTACTGTAGTTGCCTGCGCCTGTATCTGGAGTCCAGGATCTTAGCAACCTCAAACTCAGGATCACAATGAATCAAGAGCAGAGGAGGAGGTGATCAGAGCTGAGTATATCTGTTCTTGATGTAGGGCTTGAGTAGTGAGATGTGGAAGACTGGGAGTATGCTCAGGGTACTGGGCACGGTAACTTTGGATGCAACAGGAGACAGTCTTTTAAGGACTTTGTAAGGGACGATAATCCTAGGCCCTAATTTGTGACTGGGTTGACATAGACGAATATGTCGAGTAGAGACCCAAACACGTTCACCTACTGAAAAGGCATGAACAGAAGCTCTATGATGATCAGCAAACCTCTTGTATCTTGAGACAGCTGAACGTAACTGAGAGCGAATACGTTTCCAATGAGTAGTGAGGTTAGTAACGAGTCGGTCTGCAGCAGGAACCCCTGTGGACTGAGCAGAAAGAGAAAAGACACAAGGTTGGTAACCTTATGTGGCTTGAAATGGAGAACATCGTAGAGAAGAGAGCCAATGAGTATTCTTTGCCAGCTCAGCTAGGGGTAACAATTCAGACGAGTTGGTATGAAGAATATTAACAAAAGTTCTGAGTCTGATATAGGCTTCAAGATCTTGATTCACTCTCTCAGTCAGCCCATTAGTCTAAGGATGGGAGCCAGAAGACAAGGAAACAGTGGTTCCAATCAATTTGCAAAAGGCTTTCCAAATAGTAGAGATTAATTGTGGACCTCTGTCGGAAACAATATTCACATGAATCAGGAAATGTAAAAAGGATTAGACTGTGGGATTGGTAGGGAATGTAGATCACCTTTAAAACGTTATCCCAAAAGTTCCAAACTAAATGTAATATAAGGTGGCATAACTTAGCTTGCTATTCCCAAAGTGTAAATATCAATAGTTATAATTGCTTGGAGGTTGCGGGTCAATTATACACACCAATATCTGTATGCTCCTATTAGCAAATGTATATATACACACAATGATGCTCTTGGGGTGTTAGTGTAGCGATCTGCCAGATGGCTATGAATACAATGAGTACAAAATGTTATTATTTGTTTAGGCAAGTTTGCCTGATGTTACCTTATAGTGTTTCTGTGTGAACACACTATTAGTGGTATGTCCGGGATAAAAAGGTTCTCCCAAAGCACTCCGTTGAGAATTATGCTTTAAGTTCTGGTGAGTGGTATACTCCGTACTGTGCTGAGTAAATCTTTGCCGGTCTTTGGTTTTTGTGACGCTGACTTACTGTTAAGTGCCTGCTCGCTTGATATTATCCTCCGTCTTATTGCGGTCTCTTAAAAACTGCTTCCTGCAGGTTGGTGTTCTTTGCTCAATCACTTAGGTGCTTGTGTGATGTTTTCTTTACCTTGATGCAGTCTGGTTCCTTGCCGCTTACTACGGTGGTCTTTGTTTGTTTTTGATGGGGTATCAGATGTAGCTGTATGTTGGCTACTTTGGTGGTGTCCTCCGGTTTCTTCTTGCAGTCTGTTAATAACCGCTTCTTATTGGTGGTATCAGCTTCTGCTAGATGAACCCCTAAAGTATCGGGGTGATTTCTTTCTCCTCGATGCGGTCAGATTTTATATCCGGATTTTATACCCTTATCCAACAAGCGGTATAAAATCTGACCGCATCGAGGAGAAATGAATCATCCCAATACTTTAGGGGTTCATCTAGCAGAAGCTGATACCATCAATAAGAAGCGGTTATTAACAGACCGCAAGAAGAAACCGGAGGACACCACCAAAGTAGCCAACATACAGCTACATCTGATACCCCATCAAAAACAAAGACCACCGTAGTAAGCGGCAAGGAACCAGACTGCATCAAGGTAAAGGAAACATCACACAAGCACCTAAGTGATTGAGCAAAGAACACCAACCTGCAGGAAGCAGTTATTAAGAGAACGCAATAAGACGGAGGATAATATCAAGCGAGCAGGCACTTAACAGTAAGTCAGCGTCACAAAAACCAAAGACCGGCAAAGATTTACTCAGCACAAACCGGAGTATACCACTCACCGGAACTTAAAGCATAATTCTCAATGGAGTGCTTTGGGAGAACCTTTTTATCCCCGACATACCACTAATAGTGTGTTCACACAGAAACACTATAAGGTAACATCGGGCAAACTTGCCTAAACAAATAATAACATTTTCTACTCATTGTATTCATAGCCATCTGGCAGATCGCCACTAGGGATGGGCGAATGTTTTGCAACATTCGAAAAACGGCACAAATTTTAACACATTCGTTCGTTCTAATCGAATTTCGAATGTTTACATAACATTCTAACATTCGATTTTCGAATGTTCGGTTTCGAATTTTACGATTACATTTGAAAAATTCGAATTTAGATTGTAATAGTATTTCTAATGCTTTTTCTTTAAATGTAATATTCGAATTATGCAATATTCAAATTTGAAAAATTTGAATTTAGATTGTAATAGTATTTCTAATGCTTTTTCTTTAAATGTAATATTCGAATTATGCAATACGTGTATTCAAATTCGAAAAATTCGAATTTAGATTGTAATAGTATTTCTAATGCTTTTTCTTTAAATGTAATATTCGAATTATGCAATATTCGAATTCGAAAAATTTGAATTTATATTCGAATTCGAAAAATTCGAATTGATATGTTTGTAATAGTATTTCTAATGCTTTATTTAAATGTAATATTCAAATTATGCAATATTCTATATGGAAACATTCAAAATGATATATTTGTATCTATTATGTATCAATTTACTAGATTCCCGCCCTACCACATGAACTATTGAACTTCTGAATAGTATTTGTTAAATAGAATGTTAAATTCGAAATTTCGAATGTGGACATTTGATATAATTATAAACATTCAAATTCGAAAGTGACATTCGAAAACTGTAAATAACATTCGATTTTCGAATTTTTAAGAATATTCGTTCTTATCGACATTCGGATTTAGAATTCGAATTTCGGTAACATTCGTTCTACATTCGAAATTCGAAAATTTACACATTCGCCCATCCCTAATCGCCACACTACACCCCAAGAGCATTTTGAGAATTGGATTAAGACTATACAGTTGTTACATATAACAAATAAATTCTGATATCCTCAAGCAGGCAGTTTATCTAAAATTGTTTTCAATTTATGTTAGTTACATTGTTGGACTCAAACAGTAACAATTTATATAATTTTGGATATATTGGAGAAACGATAGAGTTTTATTTTTATTGATTTTTAACAGACACAGGTGTCCAGTTTTATAATTTACACATATATGTTATGTTTTGATGATCTTGCTTATAGCAGATATTATGTTTTTAATCATATTAACAATAAATTGCATTTTATTTAATCATTGTGTGTATATATACATTTACTACAAAAAACTGGACACAGACCCCACCAAGGAATATTCAGCTAAACTCACAAAACTTATCAAAACATTTCCTAAACACATACAGCAATAATTAGAAAATCTGGTACCTTCCAATCCTCAGATGGGTACCGTCTACATGCTGTCCAAAATCTACAAGCCAGGAAACCCAGGATGCCCCATTATAACAGGTATGGGAACACTCACTGAACAAATATCTGGCCTAATAGAAAACATTCTTAAGCCTCTTGTTATTAAGACTGATAGCTTTATACAGGACACTACGGACTTTCTTAATAAACTTAACCAGATAAATGAACTACCTGCAAACACTATACTAGTTACTATGGATGTGGAATCCTTATACAGCAACATCCCGCATAAGGATGGTATTGAGGCCTGCAGTAAATTTCTCTCATCCCACCAACCAACACACAAATATGATAGTGCAACTATTGCCCAGCTTATAGAATTCATACTCACACACAACTATTTCAGTTTTAACAAAATTACTACCTACAAATGACAGGGACAGCAATGGGCACAAAAATGTCACCCCAATACACTAATCTTTTCATGGCGTACCTAGAATACAGATTCTTATGTACTCAGCCCCACAAACCTTTTACATATTATCGTTACATTGATGATATTTTCATAATATGGACAGAAGGAGAAGAAAGCCTTTTATATTTCCACAAATCATTTAATTAATTTCACCCGTCAATAAACCTTAAAATGGACTTTTCAAATCATAGTGTGAACTTCTTGGACTGCACAATAACTGTCATCAATGGCACCCTTCATTCATCTATATACAGAAAACCCACAGACAGGTACAGCTACCTCCACAATTCCAGCTTCCATCCCAATCACACCAAACAAGGTATCATCTACAGCCAAGCTATCAGATATCACCGCATTTGCTCTGACACAAAAGACAGAGATCAGCACCTGAGTACACTGTCAGAGTCATTTAGGCAAAAGGGCTACAAGGAAAGGACAATATCTAAGAAAATCAAATCTGCCTTAAAAACACCACGGGAAAGGCTCCTACAATACAAAGAAAAGGAAAACAAAACAAGAACCCCTCTAGTAGTCACTTACAACCCTACTCTGGAAGGAATACGCCAAATTATTAAAGAGCTACAACCACTAATTTCAGAGGACCCCACTCTCAAAAAAATATTTCCTGAACCCCCCATACTAGCATTCAAACAACCGCCTAACCTGAGACAGAGATTGGTCCGCAGCAAATTAACCACAGAACAGAAGCTTACACAGAATGACACTGCACAATGCAACAAATCACTCTGCAAACTGTGTCAACATATATGTGACAACAACACAGCCAGACACAACAACACATCATATAATATTAAAGGATCCTATTCGTGCTCATCTGCTAATGTGGTGTACATAATACAATGTACAGCGTGTGACAGAGGTTGCTACATTGGAGAAACTGGCCTAAAGCTGCATCTCAGAATGAATCTACACAGACACTCGATCAAAAACTACAAGGAAAATGAATATTGTACCCCTGTTGGTCATCACTTCACCCAGACTGGTCACTCCAACCTCAGGATTAAAATTCTTAAAGGGAATTTCAAAGACTCTCATGAACGAAAGACGTTTGAGATGAAAATGATCACACATTTCAATACCAGAAATGAAGGACTTAATGTAGATTCTGGCTTTCTCACACACTACCATAACTTTCTATAATCTCTCATCTTATTGTCCTATATTGGTTTCTTTTTCCTTTTGTTTTTCCTCTCATCTTGCCTATTTACTCTCCTCTGTTTATTTACTCTTTCTGGCTATTCTCAGCTATTTTCTCCTTCAGACACATTCTCTGCTTTTTATGACACCCCTCTCACCCCCCTTCCTCCCTCCCTTCCATTTGTTGTATGTGATGTGTATCTATATCAGATTGATTAGTATTGCTTTAGACCTGAGGAAGAGAGGAAAACTCTTGAAAGTTTGTCTTTGAAATATTATGTTAGTCGAATAAAAAAGGTATCACTGCATACTGCAATACTTTGTTTTTTGAGCATCTTATCTACTGGACTAACACAGCTACTCCAATCTTCACTATATACATTTGCTAATAGGAGCATACAGATATTGGTGTGTATAATTTATCCGCAACCTCCAAGCAATTATAACTATTGATATTTACACTTTGGGAATTGCAAGCTAAGTTGCGCCACCTTATATTACAAAAATTCACGGGAATGTCATGCAGTCGTACCACATGTAACAGAAAAAGAGATGATAATTCTTGGGCAGATGGTAGTTTATTTAGTGGTACAAAATGAGCCAATCTGAAAAATCGATCCACCACAACTCAGATAACCGTATGATGGTCAGAAGGAGGGAGGTCCACAATGAAATTCATTGTTATGTGCGTCCAACGTTGTTTAGGAATGGACAACGGTTGGAGTAAGCCAGGATTCAAGGATCGGTGAGTCTTAATGGCAGCACAAGTTGTGCAGGCTTTCACATAATCCTGAGCGTCAGACTTCATGTTAGGCCACCATACATGTTGGGAAAGAAGCTTAAAAGTTCTTGTCAAGGGGCGGAGCCTGGCCATGCTTGCTGATGGCCGCACATTAGTTGAGCTCTGAAGCCTCAAAGCTCTTACTTAAGGATTAGTTAGGCCTATAGGTTATAAGAACCGGATAAAAGTCACATAACTTACCCCTGAAGGTGGTAGCTACAGTTAAATACTATTAAGACTTTCATTGGTGGACCGGTGGGGACCCGGGAGTTTGGAGGCCCTTTGCAAAGTCACTGAACCCTGAAGAGTGAGACCGCACTAAGGGCAGAGGTCAGAAGCACCGTGCTGACTGGAGGGACCGAGCTGGGTCACTTGCGCTTGACCGCCCTAACCTCATTTGCAAGTAGGGCACTGACCGGAGCAGCGGTAACGGAGCGGGCCTCAAATTAGGTCCTTGCTCAAATTGGGACGCAGCTGTTGATTCAGCTTAGAGGCGCGGGACTGCCACAGCGCAATCTGTACGAGTGGAAAGGGCTCCTGTTTCACAGACCGGGTGAGTGACCTGTGTTCTGCTTCTGTGTGAAGGGCTGGGATTCTTTAGTTACACAGACTGCCACTAACTGCCCTGAGGCTTTTTACAGTGGGGGGGAGACCTGTGCCGCATAAACAGATTTAACAAGGTGGTGTTTATAATCCTGCAAGAAATCACACTAAAAGTGCTGGGAGGAAAGATAACCGTTTTACTGCTGACAATAATAAGTTGCTTGAAGTGGGGCTTACATATCTTTGGCTTTAACCAGCTCTATATGCACAAGTGCAGAGGTCCTAAAGGTTGAGACATAGCACCCTGCTTGTGCTATATCATATTTGCTGAGTAAAACACAAAGGGGCGAAATTAGAAGTGACCATTGAGCCTTTCCACACTTTAAACCTTGAAATGGCTGCAAGGAAAGGCACGAAACCTACTAAAAGCTCTCAATCCTCTAATTTGGAACACTTTTTGATCCCTCCTGAAACAGCACCAGGTGCAAGCAGGGAAATGCCGGTCAGCAGCAAACAGACAACTGCTGTGCAAACTTGGTGTGCAGGATCTGAACAACCCAGCTTTATTACGAGGGAGGATATCAGCCACTTGTCATCTAAAAATTACATCAAGGAGGCCATGGTAGATGTTAAGCTCGTATTTGGTGAGCTTAAAAAAGACATTATGAGGGTGCACCGTAAAGTAGCGCAGGTAGCGGAAGCACAAGAAATTATGCCCTCAGATTTACAACAACAAGCTAGCTGCATACAATCTCAAGAAGCTACAGTGCAATCATTGACTGACAGAATTGAGGACCTGGAAAATCGGAGCAGGCGGAATAACCTAAGGCTCTGTGGGGTGCCTGAAGCAGTGAACCCGCCTGATATTAACAGATACATCCAGGAATTTTTTGGATTCCTCAGAAATGCACCAGGAGCGGAAGAGATACAGGTAGAAAGGGCACACCGGGCACTCAGACCCAGACCTCCAGCCAGGGCACCCCCCCAGGACATTATTATAAAGCTCCTTTTCGTATAGGGACAAAGAGGACATCTTGAGACATGCAAGAAACAAGCATCCTTTGCACTTTGAGGGGGCGGAAATACAGGTTTTCAATGATTTATGCCCAGCTACCCTTCAAAAGAGAAGAGACCTTCGTTATATAACTGTAAGGCTAAAGGAGCAACAGATTCCATACAGGTGGGGGTTTCCCACATGCCTAATAGCCTCTAAGAACGGAGCATCTGCCATCTTCAGGTCACCTGCGGACCTCCCTGCTTTCAATCAGACTCTGGGCATCCAGATTAACCCTCCAAACGTGGGTGCAGGTGCAGGTCAGCAAAGGCCTGAGGTGGAAAGGGAAAGGGACTGATCTTGAATATCTTTATTACCTTGAACTGCAGAAATGTTTAACATTTTATAACTGGGGTTCCCCTGCAGGGCCCGAGGGGCCGGATTCCCATACTCCAACTGTCAAATGCTGTTATGTCTATCTTTGAAATGTTTTAGTTTAGATTAACTAGTATCTAATGTTTGTCTTTTATGTGTAAGATGTCCCCTGCCTTTCGATCTGTTTCCTTCCACTGGGGTCGACGAATAGATCTTTGAGGAAAAAATATTCAAGGGAGATCCTGCAGTTTCTCAGAGTACAGGTAGAGCTGGAGGCAGATATGTAAACACATAGACTAATTGGTTTATACAATTTGCGCATATACTTAATGCAAGACTGGGGGTTACATACATTCCTTACTTTCACAACACACTGCTATTTTTTTTTATTATTTAAAAAAAAAAAAAAAAAAATGGTCCTGGCTAACACCTACCGGCATTTTAACACCGCAGCAAACACATGATAGGGGATCTTAATCACGCTGGTGTTATTGCCCTACACCCCCTCTAGAGGACACAGGGGGGATATGGTTAGCAGTGGGGATTGTATGGGAGTTTTAGAGGCGAGATAACTTGTATGTCTGTGTATCACTATCTATATAGGGAAAAGTGGCCCAGTTGGCCACATAAGGGATTAGTATGCTGACGTAGATATGGCCCCCAAGGTCTAGGTAGACAAAGCACGACTTACCTATTAGCCCTACAGGTTCTCTGACTGTTTTGCAACGCATGCAATTTAATGAGTATGTGGGAAGAGAGCCTCTTAGAAGTTATTGGCTCCTCGGGCGGGTGGGGGGACTGTTTTGAATTTCTGTGGTTTTATTGTAAGAATATCCGGTTCTAATATTAATGTTCTAATGTTCAGTTTGGGTCTTTCTAACCTACAAAGTTTATTTTTCTGTTGATATTGTATTTGTAAGAGTAATGAGGTTACTACCTCCACTTGAGTTACATTTATAGTTTCCCTCTGATTTGGAAACTATTCTCTTCAACCTTAAATCTAACCTCTCTATTCCTCTTGGGAAGGGTGACCCCCTCCTCTCGTAGTCTTGGTCTTTACCAGGCCTCTGACTCCCTCCTTTTTCTACCCTTCCTCTTCACTCCTGTTCTCTTTATCTACCCTCCATCTGATTTGTTCTTGCCTGTAATCCTCCTTCCTCTCCCCACTCTCTCCTTCTCCCCCCTTTTTTTTTTTTCCCTCCCCACAGTACAGATGGCCACTTCCCAGTCACGGGTTAGGCGACAAACATTTGATCTAGTCACCGTAAACGTTAAGGGCTTTAATAGTCCAGGGAAAAGATCTATAATTGCCCGTGATTTAATCCGGATGGGGAGTGACATAGTGTTTCTCCAAGAGACACACTTCTCTAAACTAAAAGAACCAAAATGGTTTAATAGACAGTATCCGACGGCATACTTTGCCTCAGGCGCATAAAAAAAAAATGGAGTGGGAATACTATTCCGACCCGCAGTCCCTTTTCAGGTGGATCAAATAATCAAAGACCCTGATGGTAGGTACCTACTATTGACTGGCACATTATACGGCAGACCTTTGACCCTGGCCAATCTCTATTTTCCTAACAGAGCCCAAGACATATTCTTTAAAAAGCTTATGCTCAAGATCTTGGAGATACAGAAGGGCACTCTCTTTTTGGGAGGTGACTTTAATGTGTCATTGGACCCGGCTTTGGATACTTCTGATGGCCTCTCCAGCGCTCCTCACAAGGTAGTTAAACACCTTACCAAGTCCCTCACAGAGCTCGTGGTACACGACGTATGGTGTACTTTCCACCCTTTGACTAAAAATTTTACATTCTATTCACATCATCATAGGAAATATACGAGGATAGATTATCTTTTTGCGGACTCTGCGGGTTTAGCAGTCACAACCGGCAGTACTATCAATACGATCACGTGGTCGGATCATGCTCCGCTTAGATGCACCATAGACTGGCCTGACTCTCCAATAACTCCTTATATTTGGAGATTGCACGAGTTTCTCTTGAATGACCAATTACTTTCTCAGGAATTGCACACTCGATTGGAGGAATATTTTCGTTTAAACACAGATGATCAAGTGGACAATTTCACTGTCTGGGAGGCTCACAAATGTGTACTCCGGGACATTCTAATGAGGCACAGTGCTAAGATGCGCAGAGCTAAAAGAGATTTATATTCAACCCTGCTAACGCAGGTAACCCAGAAAGAAGCAGAGCATAAACTTAATCCTGATGACCGTGTGCTCTGGGAGGCATTGGTTGAAGCTAGGTCGGCTCTGCTGAGACACTTGCAAGATGAACAACACAAAAAAGCTCTCATTCTGAGGCAAAGGTTCTTTGAGCAGGGCAATAAGGCAGGAAGGCTCCTGGCGCGTGCCTTGGCTTGAAAGAGACTAAGCTCCTATGTCTTTGAACTAATTGACGAGCACAGAGAAATACATAAGGATGGGCAATCAATTGCTAACACCTTTGGGAGATTCTATGAATCCCTTTATAACATACATCCGAGTGGCGTAGTGCGGGATGAGCGTGGTGTTGACCAGATTCCTGTCCAGGAGGTCATAGATTACCTGGAGGGAATTAACCTCCCACGATTATCGGAGACTGAAACCGAGCAGTTAGAGGCCCCCTTTGTTGCAGAAGAGTTTACAGAGGCTATCAAGAGCCTTCAGGAGGGCAAGAGCCCGGGCCCTGATGGAATCGGGGATCGTTATTACAAAACCTTTGCAGATATCCTGGTACCTCGGTTGCTCCATTTGTTTAACCGACTTGCTTGTGATCCAGCCTTGCCTCGACAGATGTTGGAGGCCTTTATAGTGGTTATTCCTAAACCGGACAAACCAGTCACACAAACGGGCAGTTACAGAAAAATTTCTCTTCTTAACGTGGATGTTAAGATATTGGCGAAAGTCATGGCGAATCGTCTTAAGAAGTACTTGCCAAGATTGATATCAACGGACCAAGCCGGCTTTATTCCGGCGAGAGAGGCACGAGATAACACTCTTCGGGTACTACAGCTGATATCTGCAGCCCACGCCAATTCCGCGCCGTTGGTCTTTGTATCAACGGACGCGGAAAAGGCCTTTGACAGGGTCAACTGGTCCTTCATGCGTCAAACTTTGGTGAGGGTGGGCCTTGGTCCACGTTTTATCAACGGAGTGTTTTCTTTATATTCTGACCCCAGTGCACGTGTTAGGGTGAATGGTATGCTCTCCGCACCTTTTTCAATTTCCAATGGGACGAGGCAGGGGTGCCCGCTCTCTCCGCTGCTGTTCGCTCTAGTCATGGAGTCTTTGGCTTGTAAGATAAGAGTTAATACTGCTGTGCGAGGTGTTCGGGTCGGAGGGGTGGAGCACAAGCTAATAATGTACGCAGATGACGTGCTGCTGACTCTTGCGGACAATGGAGCCTCTCTGCAGGAGGCGCTTGCGGAGTTTAACGAGTATGGACGAGTCTCAGACTTCCTGCTCAACCTCTCAAAATCAGAAATACTAAACATTTCTATGCCTTGTGAAGTGTTTGATGCTCAAAATCATGATTGCCCTATAAAAATCACCACAAAGCATTTGAAATATCTTGGTGTTTGGCTTGCTCCTTCTCTGGGGGAGATAGTGAACACCAACTATAAAAATATCAGAGACATTATTGCAGGGGACCTGAAGTCCTGGAAAAATAAATCCATCTCTTGGATGGGGAGTATAAATGTAGCTAAAATGAATGTGCTACCCAGAATGCTTTATATCATGCAGGCGATCCCTTTGGCTTCAGCTGATCACTTGATACATCAAGTTCAGGTGCTAATGGAATCCTACATATGGGGCGGCCTGAGGCCAAGGATTAGCAAAAAGACAATGTACCTCCCTAGAGATAGAGGGGGGGCGGGAGTGCCTTTGCTCATTGAATACCATAGAGCAATGATCCTGCAAAGAATCGTTGAATGGTGTCACGGCTCTCCAGATAAGGCCTGGATAGGGTTGGACAGGGAAATCCTCCGGAGAGGTAATGTTGGCTCCTTGGCATGGATTAGTGCCGAGCATCGCCCAAAAAACATCTCGCACTATCCTCTGATACAAGACGTATTCCATATCTGGGATAAGCTTATTAAAACCACAAACTACATTTCCTCAGCTACAGCTCCGGTTACCCCTATGTGGGATAACCCGGACACTGGAATAGCAACTAAAAAATACTCCTCAGGGTCTTTCTACTCTCTTGCAGAGGTAGCTATATTCAATGTAACTGATAATGCCAAACTTAAGACCCAGGAGGAACTGGCTGCTTGGAGTCCAGCACTGTTCTCCTCATGGTTTAGAGTAACGCAACTAACCCATTACTTCATTAAGGCATGGAATAGGGACCAACTGACCAGGCAGAAAACCCCATTCGAGGAACTTTGTACTGCGTGAACTGTTCCACGCCACCTGGACTCCTTACTATACATACTCCTACTGGTGGGAGATGGAGAAACTTTGCCCTCATACATGACTGCGTGGCATAGAGAACTGGGACTGGAGATAGATGTACAGGCCTGGCGATCTATCTTTAACAAAGCAAAAAAAGCATCGGTGTCAATACGACTTCAGGAAATGCATTTTAAATTCCTAAGTAGGTGGTATATTACGCCACAGCGGTTGCGGAGGATATATCATCACTTGAGTGGGGAGTGCTGGAGGGGTTGTGGAGAGGAGGGCACATTGATGCACTTGTGGTGGAGTTGCCCTCACATTCAACCCTTCTGGGAGGAGGTGTTCGGTGAAGCAGGCAGGATTCTGAAAATGATCCTGCCCCCAGACCCCAAATATCTTATCTATCATGAAATACCAAGAATCATTGAGGAGCCCAAGCAAAATCTGTTCCTCCTGTTTCTGAATTGCGCAAAAAGCCTCATACCGAGGCATTGGAAGTCTTTGAGTGTGCCAACTTTGGGGGAGTGGAGGGCTGGGGTCGGGGATCTGCTGAACTTAGAAAGATATCACTACATAAGATCAGGCAAAACTGAACTACATGAATATATGGTACTTTTATGGGAAGGCAAAGATATATAAGAGCCTGATAATATCTGGAAATTTGGGTCTGGAGTGACTTGGGCTGTGTACCGATCTGGGGTTTTTTTTTCTCCTCTTTTTGCCCCTCCCTTCACTTCCATTATATCCTCTACATGCTGTTCCCTCTATTACTTTTTTCCTCTTCCTCCCTTTTTCTCAGAAAATGCACTAATGAGTATTGCGGGTGGACATATCCATGGATCTGTTTAATGGGTCGGATCTCGGAAATCTGGCTGTATTCTAATTAAAGCATGACTTATGTAAAACCTAACAAATGAGATGGCGAGACACAATTTCTGTTAGCTTCAGGTTGGACATTTGTCATTATAATTCAAATGTATATTGTTTATAACGCTCTGAGAGATGTAACCCTGCCTTTTCAATGTATTGCACTTATGTTGTGGATCTATGGATGTTCACTAATAAAGCTTGTAATAAAAAAAAAAAAAAAAAGTTCTTGTCAAACCAGGATGTCCTGAAAGTTTACTATCATGAGCCCAGTATAGCACAGGGGTGCGTAGGTCCAAGGGTACAAAGAAGATATTGGTGGCTTCAGGAGATCTTCTAGACTGGGCACATTGCAGTAACTGAAGACGAGAGGTGTTAAGTTGAGCAACCACACAGGAGGGGGGTATAATGTATTTAATAGGAGCTTCAGAGGAATAACTAGACTGGGGAAACTGACAGGAAATGGCGTCAGCCTCTTTATTTTTGGTCCCAGGAAGATAAGAGACCACAAAGTTAAAACGGGAAAAGAACAAGGCCCATCTGTCCTGTCGAGGATTGAGTCGATGAGCAGTCTCTAGTTACGTCAGATTCTTGTGGTCAGTGAGAATTTGAATGAGGTTGGCAGTACCCTCTAGTGAATGACGCTATTCAGTCAAGGCCATCTTAATAACTAAGAGTTCATGATTACCCACATCGTAATTCCTCTCTACTGGAGTATTGCGTTTGGAGAAAAAGGCTACAGGGTGCAACTTGGAAGTTGAAGGATCCCTTTGGGTTAAGACTGCTCCAGCTCCAATCTTGAAAGCGGCAACCTCTAAAGTGAACTGCAGGTCAGGATCAGGATGGCGGAGTACAGGAGCAGAACAAAAGGCCTTTTTTAGATGAGAGAAGGCATCCATGGCTTCAGGAGGCCAATTATTGCAGTCCTTGTTCTGTTTAGTCAACTCAGTGAGTGGAACAACTATCTGGGAAAAGTTCTTTATAAACTTAATAATTGGAGAACCCAAGAATCTCTGTAGTTCCTTTAATGACGTGGGTTGAGGCCATTCCAGAACTGTGGTGAGCTTAGAAGGATCCATGGCAAAACCTTCCTTCAAGGAACTTGATCAAACTCACATTTCTCCAGTTTGGCTACAAAAGAATTGTCTCTGAGGAGAAGAAGTACCTGTCTCACGTGTTCATGATGCTCCTCAAGGGTGGAGGAGAAACTAAGGATATCATCCAGGTAGACGATGACAGTGCGATTGAGGGAGTCACAGAAGACATCGTTGACAAATGCTTGAAAGACTGCAGGGGCATTACACAGCCCAAAAGGCATTACAAGGTATTCATAATGCACTGATCTCATGTTGAAGGCAGTCTTCCATTCTTGCCCTGGGAATATACTAATAAGATTGTACGCCCCACATTGATCCAACTTAGTGAAGTAGCGAGCATTTTGTAGCGAATCATAAAGTTCAGTGATTAAAGGAATAGAATAGTGATTCTTGATAGTGATGTTGTTTAGTGATGGTTTGGGACTCCTTTGATGCTTTGGGGCCTGAACCACTTTCCATCATCAAGGGAAAAATGAATTCCCAAGTTTATCAAGATATTCTACAGGATAATGTCAGGGTGGCTGTGCGCCAGCTAAAGCTCAGTAGACGTTGGGTAATGCAGCAGGACAATGATCCTAAACATCGAAGTAAATCCACTACAGAAAGGCTTTAAAAAAAAAGAAAATTTGCCTTTTTGAGTGGCCCAGTCAGAGCCCAGACCAGGTCCAAAATTCCTTCTGAATATTGCAAACGTCTAATCCACAGCTACAGGAAACACTTAGTTGAGGTTATTGCTGCAAAGGAAGATCAAGTAGCTATTAAATCTAAGTGTTCACTTGCTTTTTTTCCCACAGCACTGTGAATGTTTAATGGTTGTGTTAAATAAATACATGAAAGATTATAATTGGTGTGGTGTGTGTTGTTAGCTTAAGCACGTTGTGTTTGTCTCTACTTGTGACTTTGATTACGGTGAGATGACATATTATGACCAATTCATGCACAAAACAAACTAATTCCAAAGGGTTCACATACTTTTTCTTGCAACTGTATTAATTTCTTTTATGTAGGCGTAAAGGGACACTAAATCCAATTTTGTTCTTTCATGATTCAGATAGAGCATGCAATTTTAATTAACTTTGCAATTTACTCCTATTATCAATTTTTTCTTTGTTCTCTTGCTATCTTTTGGCAAGATTACAAGTTAGGGGCTAAATAAAGCAAAAACCTTCTTTTGTTGTGCGGTATGGTGCGTTAAGCTCCATATCGCACAAAACCCAAGGCCTGACTTGACGTGCTTGTGCACGTTTTCCCCCATAGACATCAATGCAGAGAAAGTCTAGTTAGGTTTTTTATTTTGGAGTGTTGGTTGGGTGCGGGGGGGGGGTTACTTTTAGGGGCGACTTTGTAATTATTTTCGGTAAAAGAGCTGTTTAACCCCTTAAAGGGACATTCTAGGCCAAAACTTTCTTTCATGCTTTAGAAAGAGCATGCTATTTTAAACCGTTTTCTAATTTACTTCTGTTATCTAATTTGCTTCATTCTCATGATATACTTGGTTGAAAAGCATATCTAGATATGCTCAGTATCTGCTGATTGGTGACTGCACATAGATGCCTCTTGCTATTGGCTCACCCATGTGCATTGCTATTTCTTCAACAAGGGATATCTAAAGGATGAAGCAAATTAGATAATAGAAGTAAATTGGAATGTTGTTTAAAATTATATTCTCTAACATGCTAAATAGTTTCTAAATTTTGTCCTGAGTTTAGAAATACCCAATGTTTACATGTTCTTTGCTTTTTTGCAATTTATAGGGCAATGAATACAAGTAGCACTTTGCTATTTCCAAACCACTTTTTTTAAAAATTAGCAATATCAATATCGAGGCATCACTGCAATAACAGGAAAGCGTCTGGAAGTGATAAGGATCACTTCCACCACTTTCAAAGGCCAACGACGTACGGGGTACATCCTTGGTCGTTAACTGCATTTTTATACAGGACGTACCCTATACCTCGTTGGTGATGCCTTACAAAAGGCCCTTTTAAGGGCTATTGGTAGTTTATTGATAGGCTAGGGGGTGTTTTTATTTTAGGTGGCTTTTATGTTTTTATAGGGCTATTAGATTAGGTTTAATTTTTATTATTTTGGATAATTTCGTTTATTATTTTTTGCAATCTTAGAATTTTTTTTATTTTTAGTAATGTTAGGGGTTTTTTTTAAATGTAATGTTTTTTTAAGGTTTTTTTAATCTTTTAATTTAGTTTTTTTTCTTTTTCGTTTCTTTTTTTTTTCTTAAAATAGTTATGTTAGGGTTATTTATATCTTTTAGTTTAATCTTAGTTTTTTTTATTTCACAGATAGTTATATTGTAAATTTATTTTAAAGTATAAGGAATAGTTAGGTTTAGGGGTTAATAGTTTAATTTAGTGATAATGCAATGTGGGATGTCGGTGGTTTAGGAGTTAATAGGTTTAGTTTAATCTTTCAGATGTGGGGGGCGGCAGTTTAGGGGTTAATAGGTTTAGGTTAGTCTTTGCGATGTGGGGGTGGCAGTTTAGGGGTTAATAGAATTATTATAGTAGTAGCGATGTGGGGGGCTGGCAGTTTAGGGGTTAATAGGTTTATAATAGTAGTAGCGAAGTGATGTGGGGGGCCTGCGGTTTAGGGGTTAATAGGTAGTTTATGCGTGTTATTGTACTTTGAAACATTTTTGTTTTGCAAAATTCATAACTACTGGTCTAAGATCGCAGAATGGATCGCGGCGGTATAGACTATAACGCAAGCATTTTAGCCGGAGCCACATAACCTGTACTACAGGCGCTATGAAAATCACTTGCGTAAAGGCTAAAACACTTGCAGTATAGCTGTACCGCAGCGACTTGTAGTACGGGAGACCTGCATATTCCGCGTGCAAAGGTAAATTTTTCAGTGGTATAGCCGTACCGCACCATATCACAAAACTTGTAATCTTTTGAAAAGCAGGAATGTAAAGTTTAGGAGCAGGCCCATTTTTTGCTCAGAACCCTGTGTAGCACTTGCTGATTGATGGCTGCATGCTCTCTTTGATTAAGTAGTTCTAATATTTTGGGCTCCTTTTAACAAAGCCTAGACAGACAGGGTTTGCTTCCGAGAACCTGTCCACTCACTATAGCAGAAAGTGGCCAGCAATACACTGCCTGCATTTATCATTGCACAATAATCTGCTTGTGCAATACTGCCCACTGCTCACTCTAGCCCAATGGCAAGCGAGTAGGTGGTGTCAATAATCATGGGTGAACATGTCCTGGATGATTTTAATACGCCATCTAATAGCTGGAGTAAAGGTTTAGAAACAGCTGTCTGATGACTGCTGGTTCTTAACAATCGGCTGTGGCAAAGGGCCTTCAAATCTGCATACGCAGCTTGATCAATAGAGCCTTTTGTATTTGTGTTATAGATGTTCAGGACCATTTTTAAGATCTAAGTTTATTTCTCTTGACTATGTAGGTTCAGTTAAATCCAGCAATGCCCCTCTCGCTTGGCTGTGTATCTTCAATTACATCCAACAGTGCTTGGCTTTGTATGTTCCAACAGGGCCTGCAACCCAAACTTTAAGGATGGTCAATTCTATCCACTAAAGCCTAAATCCCTTCTCTCTATGCAGACAATGCCAAGTTCCTTATAAATTGAAAAATCATTTCAGTTCATAAGAGGCTTTTTTTATATTGCATGCTTATTGTAATAGATTAATGTTACCTCCTTTAAATGAATAAAATTATACACCTGTAAATGTTAATTACTGCTATATTTCACAGCTTTCCTAGCACTGAAAATTATGGAGAATTGAATTATCTGTACTACTTTACTATTTCCAATCTGTGTTATACTATACCATGTAATGCGTGTGTTTGTATAAGTGGTGTAAGGGGAAATGTTATATTCTTAATCAGTATGGATTTTATTCTGCAAAGAGGAAGACAGCAGATAATTTAAGCATGTTTGTAATGATACCATGCAAATTTATAATAATATAATCTCATGAAACTAATGGGTATTAGCATATATAATTACACTATCTTGAAATACATTATACAATTAATTAGAGGTGCTTGCTATATGACAGTCACAAAGCTATGTTTGATGTGCCATACAGATAAAAGTGTCTCGGTTATTAATGAGATCGATGTTAAAAGCACTGCTATTTTACAAATGTCAAAAAAAAAATATTAATCAAAAAAAAAAATCAGCAAATGTGCAGTAAGTACATTTTCAGTTTTAGGTTAAAGGGATTTTTTTAGTTATGTTAAGTAAGTAGAAGTGAGTCTGGTAAAATCAGACTTCAAGGCACCCAAAAAACATTTACTCATGAAGTGCTAGATTACATTTACTAGCATTAGCGTATTAGTGATATTAACATTTTGCGGCCGTCACCGTGTCAACTTGCACTCGTATTACAAGTTTATACTTCATTTGTGCTTGTCAGGTTAGCGTGCCTAAAGACCTTGTCTAAAGGGTAAGAGCTAAAATAAAGTTGCATTAAACACTTCATAAATACATTGCAATTAACAATTACACTCATACCTGTATATACACTATCGAATAAATATTTTGAAAAAAAGAAATTATATGGGTTAAAAAGTCTATGGAATATGACAAGGTATTTGAATGGAAAGCATATAATAGATATATACATACATATACACGTGTTTGTATGTATATATACATATCTATATTTGTGTATACATGTGTATTTATGTTTATATGTGTACATACATATATACATACATATATACACATATAAATACATATATACACATGAATACACATATATACTTTAGAGCTCTTTCAACTCAAATACCTGAAAACAAGAAAAATAATTTTTAACACATTTTAATATTTAATAATCTGTTTTACTGTGTATGTACTGTAAATATGTTACAGTCCAATATTCTTCACATAGGGGGAAATGTTCTATGTATTTTTAAATAGATATTTATTTATCTATCTATCTATCTATCTATCTACCTATATATATTCAAATAGATATATAGGTAGAAAAATATTTTACAAAAAATACATCAGATATAAATAAATATCTATGAAAAATAAATAGAAAATGTGCTTCTATGTGAAGAACATTGGAATGTAACATATTCATAACCACCTTTGGGTTAGTGCTGTAGGTTTAACTCCTGTTGGGTTAGATTGCAAGCAATATGTGGAGTAAACTGTCCCTTTAAATTATGCCTTGTGTCTTGATGTAACTATGGTCTCATTTCCAATCTTTCCAAAATTCTTGTTTAATATTCGATCTCTCTTTTCCCACAATGGCAGCATTAATAACCAATAATGTCTCTCAGTGGAATTGCCAGGGGAGGCACTATGCCCCCCAATGTGCCCCCCAACAGTAATTTCTTACCGTAGGAAATGCGGCACCTCCCACTGGCCCTGTCCATGACACTCCCAGATCTGCTAACGTTACACCCAGCCCACAAATCCCTGGTGGGCTTCTTGGAAGTCCCTTCCCCCGAATAATTTTTTTGTGAAAGCCACTGATGGCTTTTAACTACCGAAATATGAATTAATATACAAAAAAATAAAACTACTCATCAAATTCATTTTCCTATTTTCCATATTTAATCATCACGTGGTCTTTAACCCTTCGTCTCATTCTCCATGCTCCCCAGCAAACCTACCTAATCTGATAACTGATACCCTGTTTGGATCCATAGGATAATGACTACTTTTGAATACTGAAGCCAGCTATGTTAAGATGTTATCTTTTTGATGCCTTTATATGTTGGTGCTTTATTTTGATGTTGGAAAAATTAGCTCAATACGAAGAAATTCCAGTCTACTCTCTTGTCATTGTTTTATTATTAAATAGTGTTTATTAGTTTTCAAAAATAGACAATTCCGACATTAGTGAAATCAGGTACAGAGAAGTTAATCACATACCTGTAAATATAATTAAATAGAACACTAGTGAAAAGGGAGTCAAGTCCTAATAATACAATGTCAACAGAGACAAGCTTGGCATAGATAAATGTGTCATCACTCCTATTGCTAAATAACATTAAACTCTGTTTTAGATCACAGAAAAGAAAATGAATCATTACTGCCTACAAGAGAGAAGTGTGAAAGAGAAGATAAAAAATAAAAATAAAGGAACTCACTCTCTCTCTCACAGTCCGGGCCCACAGAAGGATAATTTACAAAATACAAAAAAAGAGGGCACATGATGACACAGTATATCTTTATAAATACTACTCAGCTGTCCAGTTAGCTCATCCGTGATAATCGTGGGTTCTCGATATTCATCTCATACATCAGTTATGCCACCAAGGTTCCCCCAATACTACTAGTGAAAACCCTTAGTTTAGGTTATGAAAATCTACAAAAAGAAAAAAAGCTTTTGCGCGCCCACAAAAGCTCAGACCGTAGTCAGTATAAAAGATATATCAATAACATTTTAATTAAAATAAAAACATAAGACAATAAAATAGTTCACAATGTGTTTCTCAGTTCTTACTGACCCTTTTATCAGGTGACTGGCTATTTGTGTCCATCGGTCCACCATTTGTAACCAAAGTTGGCGTCTATACCCATCCAGTGCACATGTTCACTCCACACGTGATATCATATTGATACTAACAGGGTAATCCCTTTTCCTCCACGTGTCTCTGATATCACATGGAAATGACCTCAAGGGGCGTTATTAGCTCAATGTTGCTAGGTTACCATTGGACACATATTTACATATTACTAAACTCCACAATCGAGGGGTAGACATCAATCACCACTACCTATAATGTAATTGTTATTTAGATGTACGCCGCTTGTATGTTTATAGCAATCCTGATACCTTTGCACACAGGATTCTGCAGTAGATACTTCATCCCTTACAAAGAGTTAAATATTACATATATTCTTCAGACAATATGGCATTAAACACTTCATTTGTTGCAGAGAGTTACATATTACTTATATTTTTCAGACAATATTAATAATTTGTAATCCAAACCAAATGACATGTATCAAATCCTATATGCAGCTCTATACCTTTTACAATTCTATACAAAATTATCTTTTTTTTTTTTTTTACCAAGCCAACATGTTGGCATAATTTTGCAACTTTAATCCAGAGATAGGCACAACCAATATGATTACATCATCTCCAGCAGAGAGGGGAGCTTGTGGGGAACTAGGTAACATCAGGTTAGAGCTAAAAAGTTGGTATATATGGGCTGCCAAAAATTGTACAGCTCATTTCATGATTGATAAATTTGTTCCAGGAAAGTTATGCATTATGGTCAGTAGTATAGTCAGTGTAATATGAAGCAGCATATCTATACAGTGAGAAATAGGCTCATCCTGTAATGGAAAATCTTGGAAAATTAGAAGAATCATAAAACCAAAAACACATAGGGCTTGATTTTGAGTGGCGCTAGAGCAACAAGGGGTATTTTGTGGCTCTTTGCGCTCATCAGACGTAGCGTGTGTATTATGAGTTGAAAGTAAATGTGTTTGCTTGAGCACAGTTAAATTTAATGCGCGTCGGGTTAGTACGGGTTAGTTGCACAAAAAAACATACAAAATAAATGTAACAGTACAGTTCCACTCAAAATAACACTGATAAAAATTATTTAAAAAATTGCATTAAAAAGTTATAAGGGCTCAAAGATATTAGGTCACAGGTGTTAGAAAAAAAAGTCAAGCAAAGGGCTTTAACATAGAGATACATACATTCACATGTATGTGTTTTTATATATATATATATATATATATATATATATATGTGTGTGTGTTTGTGTGTGTGTGTACATGTATTTAAATATTTATGCGTTTCATTTTGTTACAAATTTAAATTCAGACGAATTTGTCAAATTCGGACATTCGGATCGATTTGAATTTCCGAATTACCATAGCACCGAATCTAACGAATAAATCCGAATTAGTTCGGATTTATTCGTAACATTCGGATGGCCATGGACTAATCACAATTACACTAGTATTGTACTGTATATTAGGTTATATCACTCTGCTATGGGTTACACCTAATATTACAGTACATACTACTAGTCTAATACACAGCACATCCCACCTAACACATACCGAATTTCCGAATCGAATCGGAACCGAATACATCTGAATACATCCGAATTTATTCGAATGTGAATGAATCCGAACAAATCCGAAACGAATACATTTGAATGTATCCGAATTCAAATCGATCGGAAAACGAAATTAGAAAACATCCGAAATGAACCGAAACAAATGTTTTCTCCGCGCACAAGTCTAATATTTACTGTACATATTTAACATTCCAATGTTCTTCACTTATAGGATAACATACTTTATTGTAAATACATATTTATATATCTATATGTATATACCAATACCATACAGATGAAGCTCTGGATTTTCAAAAAGGTGCTTTATTCAGTAAAAAATGACATTTTTTGCTGAATAAAGCACCTTTTTGAAAATCCAGAGAGTGCACTGTATTAATTCGTGCCTGCACCCTGGTAGATGCTTTTTAAGTGAGAGTGTGCTTTCCTTACTCTAATTTATATTATATACCAATACCTGTATATCTATTCCTATAGATATATAGGTATAGATATGTATTTTACATGGACAATATCCGATATATAGATACATATATATTTATTAATAAAAATATTATTTTCTGTGTGAAGAACATAGGAATGCAAAATATACGTTTTATGCATCATGTTTCACGATTTAGATTTTAACGCAGTCGGGTTAGCGCACATGAGAATTTAGTAATCTTAAGGCATGTTATTTAAATATTACATATAAAATATTAAAAACATTAATAAAATGTATTAAAAATGGTTAAACACACTATATATAGATATGGATTATTTAGAATATTTTACAGTATGTTTAATATGTAGGTATATGTATATACAGATATATATGGAAATATGTATTTAAGAATAAATAGAACATATTCTTCTATGTGAAGAACTTTGGAATGTGAAATATTAATATTTCATGTCAGGTTTAGTGCTTTTTGAATATTTGCGCTCCTTTGAAGTCTATGGGAAAAGAAATTAATGCGGTCATATATCTGATTTAAAGTTGCACTTAGGGCTAGATTTATGAAGCCCCTACGGCAGCAAGTTCTCACTAGAACTTGCTCGCCATGATTTATCAAGCAGCGGTCACAAGACCGCTGCTTCCCTAAGCTGTTCGCCACCTCTAAACTGGCGAAATTCAATCTCCTCGGTCGAGTCCGACCGAGGAGATTGACAGCTCCTGCCCGCGCGTGATTGGCTGTGTGCGGGCAGGGGGCGGGATTGCACGCAAGCGCAAAATTGCGCTCGTGTGCAATGCCAAATACCTGCGGGTAATTTTGCCCCGCCAAAAGGCGAGCTGAGGCGTACAGGGGCGCGTATACACGCCCCTGTACGCCTCAGCTATAATAAATCTAGCCCTTAGTCTTCTACCAGGAATAATGGGAACTACAGGGACATGTATCTGAATTCAGGTCTCACATAGGTTACCATTTGAAATAATGCAGGGACACATAGGTAACTGAAGTCTCATATGGGCAAACAAATGTCATAATGGGGCTGCAGGGGGCATGCAACCTCCCTTAGGTCTCATTAAGTTATATAGATGACAAATGATTGCTGCTGGGCCCTTGCATTTGATATGACTTCTTTTTTTTATTTAAATTTTATAATTTTTATTAAGGGTCAGTTCAAGGCATACAAACAAAATGTGTCCATATAAAATAAACAGACACATTAAATTACATCCTATACTAAATATGTGCTAACGAAAAAAAAAAGAAAAACAATACTTGCTTTCAGGATATATTACAGGGTTTTTAGTGTATACATAATTTGCCAATCAAACTAGAAACCTTCCATGTGGTATATGAGGCCACTCATGAACTTCCCAGAAATATTAATAATACAATACTACAGAAGGTGATTCAGAACAGATAGGAGACCACTTTTGGATCTCTTATGATGACCCTTCTTTTAGTTTTTTACATTATATATCAAACTGTGATATGAAAACGAACTAGCAGCATAAGACAGCGTATACAATTTCAGAGAATAATTTGCAACGTAAATATTAAGATTAATACCCCTGAAGTTATAGTGAACATATATTAGTGCATAGTGATCTAGCAATAACCAGTGTGTCATTAGGAAGAAAATTATATCAATGGACTATTATTAATCCTAGCTACTTAATATAAGTTATAGCATAATTAAGAGTGACACTGACTGTACATTGAACTAAAGTGTCAAAATGATGTACTATAACACAAGAGAAATATTTATTTTGGAACATGTGGCATTATTAAGGTAGGAGCTTAATTAAATAGTATAAATTGTGGGCAGAGACTATAGCCGTCAAACTAGTCTACTGAGTAGGTATCATCAAGGACTGAAATGTAGATAATCTAACTAGGTATTTTAATTGTAAGAGGTCTTGTAGTACTCTGACATGGATTTATGAATTATCACAATTTATAAAAGTTCAGTCTCTATTAAAATTAAAAGTATTGTGACTTTTATCATTTGTGAACACTGACCAGAGCTCAAAAATGTTGTGTGGTCATTATACAGGTGATATAGGTCATATAAAATCTGCCACCTCGGCCACTGGCAGCCTTGTATTTGTTCCAGTAGAGAGGCCAGTATTAAAATACTAGTAAATCAATATATATTTATAAGCTTTGGACCTCCCTCCATTAAGTATCTTTGAGCAGCAAGCATCCTCTATTATTAGTCACAATAATGCTATAACCATCATGAGCTACCTATTGGCCATCTATAATTCACTATAGATATTATATATTGTAAATAAACAGTATGTTCTACATTTCAGAAACTGTGTTATATTAATTATTGAGGTTATTGTTATGTATAAGAGAGAACTAGTGAACAGGTAAACTGTAACAATGAGCATTTTAAATATATAACAAGAGGCTAAGTTTGAATGGAGACCTCAGCTCAAATAATAAAACCTTTTTAAGTCCTAAGTCTCAAGCCACACTCGATAAATGTTAGTGATAGATGCTGGACAACCATGTCAAGCAGTGTGACTATCCATAAAGGTTTCATCCTACACTGAAATGCTAGGAGACAGCAAATGCAAAAGTCCAACTGTTTAGAAATGGATTCACATCATCCTCCTTGCTACCACCCAGAGTTATGTACATCGGCATCCAGAAGGTTAAGGTCGGCTATAGTAGTCCGTTAAGGGAATCCAGACCATGTTGGGTAGTGGCTCCAAGAGCAGTAACATCATTTTTTGGAGACTGCACAGTAGTTTGCAGATAGTAGCAGGTGAGTTTTGCCCCGAGGGCTCCTTCTCAGAGCTCGATCCACTGACTCCCTCAATGTCAGCAATTCCACCCTAGTTGAGTAGTATAATCACCCCGGTGTTGCAGCTTTACCCATCCTAGATAGGACTCTAGCACAGACTGACGTGTACTCAGTCATCACAGATAGTAGGGGTTCTAGGCAGATTGACCCATCTAACGAGAATGGTGCAGCAAATAAGGTCAGTAGCAAGGCCACACAATCGTTTGCACATGTCTTTTCAGTTTCACCTGTTGGTTTGCATGAAGATAACTTCATTAATGGGCTCCCCTGGTTGTGCGTATTGCCAATCTAACATCTGTGAGCAACAATTTGGGGCTTCCGAAAAGGCTAGGGATAGGGCCTGTTCCAACTTCAGAAAATGGTTACTGAATACCTCCAGCAGTGCCATTTCCCAGCTTTGAAACGTAGCCATTTTAGACCCGATAAAGTAAACTGAGTATTTCTTTCAGTCGACCCGTTACTATAACATTTGTAAGGCTGTTGTCTTCAGGGGTTAAATTCTCACAGGAATGCTATATGTGTAGGGTAGCTGTGACTATATTACCTGGTTTCCCAAGAAGGGGGGTTGTAGAGGCCAGTTTTGATGAAGGCCGCAGCTGCATTCCTCTCCGTTCCAGTACCTCAGAGCTGAAGTAAGCAATAATATTTATATCAAAATGGTCAGTATATATAATATAAGCGAAGTAGTCAGAAATAGTGTAAATCCTGGATGGTTTATCTTATGAGTGATATGCAGCAGATATACTAGCTCATCCACTCAGACTTTGAAATAAGCAGCCATCTTGGTCGCCGCCTGGAACTCCTCCCTTGATCTGAGTTCTTGATGGAATAATGTAAGCTGCAGAGACATGCACCTGAAGTAAGATCTCATTTTCACATGGCTCCCCTGTTATTGTTATTTCTAAGTATTTTATATGGGGGAAGCAAAAAAGTTTATTTCACTGCAGCCTAATATCCATTAGTACTCCCACTGGTGCTAGAATCACTAAATTAAATGTTTACTGAACTAGACTTATAGATGCTTGTGATGTTGCCTCTCTGTGAAAGAGCACCATTTAACCTATATTTTAGACATAGAGGCCTATGCATCAAAGGTCTATCAGACCTGATCCGACAGTGTGGATCAGATCCGACAGACCTTGCTGAATGTGGAGAGCAATACGCTCTCCGTATTCAGCATTGCACCAGCAGCTCTTGTGAGCTGGTGATGCAATGCCGCCCCCTGCACATTTGTGGCCAATCGGCCGCCAGCAAGGGGGTGTCAATCAACCTGATCGTACTCGATCGGGTTGAATTGTGGCGATCTCTGTCCGCCTGCTCAGAAACACTGGCCCTCAAGCTCCATTCGGAGCTTGATAAATGGGCCTCATAGTCATTAGTGGAAGTTCCTATTTTTAACACCTTTGGCTGTGGGAGGTAAATGATACATGATAACTTGCACATGAAGTGAGAATCGCTTGTAAACCAGAAAAAATAGAATTAAATCCACATTTTTTGTTGCTGTTTCTTTTACTTTTTCACGTTTTTTTATTTAGCATATATTAAAGGAACATTAAAGCCAAAATTAAACTTTCATGATTACCAGACAGCATGGAGTTTTAAACAACTTTTCAATTTACTTCTACTATCTAACTGGTTGATCACAATCTATCAGCTATTAGATCTCGAAAACCTAGTTTTTGGCATTGGCCAAATTTGTAGCCAATCTTCTTGAGTGATCACAATGCAAAATTGTATCAGTCGCTAAAAACACTCAGCTGCAAACACATTTTAAACTTAAAAGCTCCGAAGAAGGACTTTTCGTGTGTTAAAGGCTGGTTTTTCAAATAGAAATTGGGAGGTCTCCTGAAATGGACACATACAATAGCCCATTCAGACCTCTTAAGGTTACAGGAAATCTCTATTTATGTAACCTCTTTGTTCACTCAGCAAGGAAAAAACTAATTGACATGTGCGACCTTAACCTATTGTCATCATAAGACTCAACACTCAGTATCTATATGAAAGTCATATGTATCTTGGCAGGGTGGAAATGCCTTTATAGACAACAACATCTATAAATCGTGTGATTTCATATTTCATATTTGATTGTATTTGTCACACTGGCGTGATTATCACTAACAGTACAGACATTAATAAAATCAGGATTTTTACAGGAGATTACATCATTTTGTCTTTCATAGTTAACTATTGCAATTTGTTTCCATCCACACCACTGCTAACCCATCTAAATGCATCTGTTAGGTTTTCTGGATGGCCAGACTTTGCACTGTTTTTCAATCACTATATGGGTGCTTGACAAATTCCCCAAAGATTCTTTTGAACTATTTTTATTTCTCTTTTTTCTTAAAGGCCCAGTTCCATTTTGGCGTAAGCTGTATACAAAATGGCAACTTTGAGTTTCTGAACAAAAAACCTTCAAAAACTTTTTTTTTTTTACGTCTTCAAAACTGTAAATCTTGAACCCACTGTTTTGCTGCTTAGTATCTTTCTAAGAGACCCTTAAACAAGATTGCACAATCATGAACGGGTTTTAAATGGAAGTTTAGAGCAAAGTCAGAACTTGTTCACAACAGTGCATATATTATTGATCTAGTTATCTGTAATGAGCATTCATGACCATGGGGCATATTTATCAAAGTGTTAGCGGACATGATACGATGTAGCGTATCATGTCTTCTGCACCAGAACTGCTTGTGCAATAACGCCCCCTAGCATGGGGTGTCAATCAACCCGATCGTATTCGATAGGGTTGATTTCTGTCCACTGCCTCAGAGCAGGCAGACAAGTTCTGGAGCAGCGGTCTTTAGACCCCTGCTTCATTACTTCTGTCTCCGGCAAGCCTTCAGGCTGCAGGCTCGCCAGAAACAAGGGGCATCAAGCTCCATTCGGAGCTTGATAATTCGGCCCCATGAGTTCAATAATATAAGCAATGCCATGAACTAGTATGGATTTAGGGTACATGGAGACTCACTCTTTTAAAACCCATTCATAATTGCTCTTTCTTGTTTAAGGGTTACAACTATGTGATCCCCTGTAAAGATCAGATTTTATAAAGCCTTTACTGTTTGTGATAATCATGCCAGTGCAAGGGAGAAATACAATCAAATATGAAATATGAAATCATGCCATTTGTAGATATAGATGTTCTAAAGTGAGTTTTCTTGCAGATGCCCTTAGCTGTTCACAATATCATGTAGTTATCATCACTTTTATAGATGTATTTGTGCCTATACATATGTAAATGTGTACCCTGTTGACTGTATACAGCCTCTTCAATAGGAATGAATGGAGCTTAACCCCTTAACGACCGAGGACGTGCAGGGTACGTCCTAAAAAAAAAGGCAGTTAACGCCTGAGGACGTACCCTGCACGTCCTCGGTGTGGAAAGCAGCTGGAAGCGATCCTGCTCGCTTCCAGCTGCTTTCCGGTTATTGCAGTGATGCCTCGATATGGAGGCATCCTGCAATAACGCTAGATGGCCATCCGATGCAGAGAGAGCCACTCCGTGGCCCTCTCTGCACCGGACATCGATGGCCGGTATCGTTGGTGGGTGGGAGCCGACTTGGGAGGCGGGTGGGCGGCCATCGATGGGCCGGGTAATGTAGAGGGGGGCGGGATCGGGGGCAGGGCCGATGGGGGCGCGCACGGGCGCGCGCGCGTGCACGGGGGGGGGGGGGGCGGCAGGCGGGCGCGTGCACGGGGCGGGAGCGGGAGGGAAAGCTACACTACAGAAAATCAAAGTTTGAAAAGTTTGAGAAAGGGGTATCTGAATTAAAAAATATGTAAATCGAATGTATCTAGGAGGGGGTGGGGAGTTGGTCTTTGGTGGGGCAGGGAGCTACACTACAGAAAAGGGGAAAAATGAAAAAAATATAAGCAATTTTATTCTAAACTGGGTACTGGCAGACAGCTGCCAGTACCCAAGATGGCGGCCATTAAGACAGAGGGGGAGAGTTAGAGAGCTGTTTGGTGGGGGATCAGTCAGGTTGGGGGCTAAAGGGGGGTCCTACAGAGCAGCATATGTAAATATGCCTTTTCTTTTTAAAAAAAAAGGCCAAATATAGCTTTTATTTTAGTACTGGCAGAGTTTCTGCCAGTACTTAAGATGGCGGGGACAATTGTGGGGTGGGGGAGGGAAGAGAGCTGTTTGGGAGGGATCAGGGGGTCTGATGTTTCAGGTGGGAGGCTAAGCTCTACACTAAAGCTAAAATTAACCCTGCAAGCTCCCTACAAGCTACCTAATTAACCCCTTCACTGCTAGCCATAATACGTGTGATGCGCATTTAGCGGCCTAAGTACCAAAAAGCAACGCCAAAGCCATATGTGTCTGCTATTTCTGAACAAAGGGGATCACAGAGAAAAATTTACAACCATTTATGCCATAATTGCACAAGCTGTTTGTAAATAATTTCAGTGAGAAACAAAAAGTTTGTGAAAAAGGAAACTTTTTTTTTTATTTGATCGCATTTGGCGGTGAAATGGTGGCATGTAATATACCAAAATGGGCCTAGATCAATACTTTGGGTTGTCTGCTACACTAGACTAAAGCTAAAATTAACCCTACAAGCTCCCTACAAGCTCCCTAATTAACCCCTGCACTGCTGGGCATAATACACGTGTGGTGCGCAGCCGCATTTAGCGGCCTTCTAATTACCAAAAAGCAATGCCAAAGCCATATATGTCTGCTATTTTTGAACAAAGGGGATCCCAGAGAAAATTTTACAACCATTTATGCCATAATTGCACAAGCTGTTTGTAAATAATTTCAGTGAGAAACCGAAAGTTTGTGAAAAAGTGAACGATTTTTTGTACTTGATCGCATTTGGCGGTGAAATGGTGGCATGAAATATACCAAAATTGGCCTAGATCAATACTTTGGGATGTCTTCTAAAAAAAAATATATACATGTCAATGGATATTCAGAGATTCCTGAAAGATATCTGTGTCCCAATGTAACTAGCGCTAATCTTGAATAAAATGGTTTGGAAATAGCAAAGTGCTACTTGTATTTATGGCCCTATAACTTGTAAAAAAAGCAAAGAACATGTAAATATTGGGTATTTCTAAACTCAGGACAAAATTTAGAAAATATTTAGCATGGGTGTTTTTTGGTGGTTGTAAATGTGTAACAGATTTTGGGGGTCAAAGTTAGAAAAAGTGTGTTTTTTCCACTTTTTTCTCATATTTTATAATTTTTTTTATAATAAATTATAAGATATGATGAAAATAATGGTATCTTTGGAAAGTCCATTTAATGGCGAGAAAAACGGTATATAATATGTGTGGGTACAGTAAATGAGCAAGAGGAAAATTACAGCTAAACACAAACACCGCAAAAATGTAAAAATAGCCTTGGTCCCAAACGGACAGAAAATGGAAAAGTGCTCTGGTCACTAAGGGGTTAAATATTGATTTTATGTACGTTAAAATACCTCTAGAATGTCTCCAGTGGCTATTTCAGAATGTTTAACATAAGTGCAATGTAAAAGTGTGTTTGGAAAAGTGGCCAAAAAGCCCTTCCAAGTGCCTTAAAGTGCTGAATTCTATAAGCCAAAAATGGTCTCAAAAAGAACTTGAAAAGTGAACTCACAATGTTTTGTGATCCCTGAGCAGTTTTCAGCTCCATAGGGGGGACTGCTGCACTACAGAAAACAAAAAGGCTGAGAGAGCGGCAGGGAAGGGGAAGGACGGAGAGGGGATCCAAGTGGATGCGGATTTTGGCCCGTGTACATGGGCTTTAGGACTAGTATGTATGTACAATATATATATATATTGCATATTCAGGTATATATATGTACTGTATATAAAAAGATCTATTTTAAAATAAAAGGACATTATTTCTATGTAAAGAACATTTGAATTTCAAGTATTTCTATTCAAAACACATTAAAACACATTAAAAATCAACAAAAATAATATTGCATATTTCAAGGTATTTGTGTATATAAGTGAATACAGGTGTAATTATGTCTATATGAATGTATGTTTGCACATACATATTTACACGTATAAACACATACATACACATGTATACACATACATATATATATATATATATATATATATATATATACAGTACATACATACACACACACACTTTTTTTTTGACATGTAAATCCCTTTTAACCCTTTTAATTCATATTAAATTATATATTTTTATTAAAATGTTTTTATGTGTGTACAATACCTTGTTTTAAAGTATTTGACATGTGTTTTTTGCAACTTTCTTTTTAACCCTAACAGTTTACTTTAGGTTTCAAGGTGTGCTAATTATTCTATCACAAATTTGGCTTGTGCTTGAGCGCAACCTATAACTTTCAACTTGTAATACCAAAGCAAAGTAGCGCAGTTGTGATATCCATTGAAAGTATAGGCTCTGCTCGCAGCAAAGTCATCCACACTAATCCTTCTCTGCTTAATGCGTTTTTACAATGGACTTTTAATATCAAAGTGGCACGCTAATAGTAATGCAGTTAAGTGAAACTGTTTTTTACATGCAATCTATTATTAGATCACCACTTGTAGCCTTTTGCATTTTATGTTCTTTTTGGACTTTTTTCTACCAAGATTATTGTGTATATTTAAGGAGACAAATAATTATATATAATTAAATTATTATATTAGTAAATTACAATTCTAAGTGCATAGCATTGTCTATACTCCAATTATTTCAACAGGAAATCTTTTATTCATTTCTAACTGCTTTTTTCATTAAAGGTGCAGAGACCATCAGGATCCCAGTAAAACATACTAATTTATATTTTGGTAGAGAGCCAATATTCAGCATTATTTTTAATTCCATTTTCTTTCCACTTTATACATTTGCCCATGTCCTCCTAAAACAACATGATTTATCATTTTGCTGGCAGTCTGCAGTATAGTGGGGATTTTTTTTATGGAGTAGATTCATTTGTGTTTTCTCTTTGTGCAGAAATAATTTTTTTTCCATTGTAACCCTTCATTAAAAATGAATGAGGAATTTTAATGGAAACAGGTTAAAAATTAGGGAAGTTGTTGAATGTCTTGTGTTTAAAAATAACCAGCATCATAATGTTTTATAGGACTGTTCATAGATTAGCAATGCCAGCAGAAATTGATGGAGTGACGTGCAGAGGAATATGTCAAAAATTCCATGCATGCCACTTTGTCGTAGGCACTATTCCAGGTGTCACAGCTGGTTATGCAGAGTGGAGATATTACCAGATGTTCGAAAGTCTCTGTACATTTCTCATATAGAAAGATGTGCAAATGATAGGGAGAGAAGGTGAGTTAACCCATTCATTGCAAAATGTCAAAATGACAGTTGCACAGAGAGACCTTGATTGGATGACACTAATCTGATCAACAATCCTTGGAGAATTTAAATTATGGGGATTATAATGAATATAGCATAATTATATCTGCTCAATTATACTGTGTTTTGACATTATATTATCTCATTCTGATTGCAGATTAAACCTCATACATGCTAATGTTAGCTCATACTCTTTCTGCCTGTTTTTTTGGTTGGAATAACATTAAGCTTCAATATTATTGTAAAATATTTCGTCCTTTAAAACTGCAGTTTAATACAATGCACATTTGGAAGAGAAACCATTTTCATAAAATTTTTCAGGTTAAGGAAAATATCCTTTTTTTTATTTGCACAAAAAGCTGCTTTTACTGTAAACTGAAATACATATTAAATAAGTATTACTATTTATGCATACTGAGAAAGTAATGCTAGCATATATAGGACTCTTAAAATCTGTATAGCTAGTTTTTGGTTGCTGGGACAATCCAAATACTTGGAGTATATATGCTGAATAGTGTCACAAGAGAAGGGACTAAGGTTAGATATGTGCACTTATTAGATATGAATACATTTCTGTATTTGATCAATGCTCTGTTTCTTGTTTCTGGGTTTTAATCTGTGTGTGGGGGGATATATCAATCACTTAAAGGGACATTCAACACCAGAATTTTTGTTGTTTAAAAAGAAAGATAATCCCTTTATTACCGATTCCCCAGTTTTGCATAACCAACACTGTTATAGAAATACACCTTTTACCTCTTATATTACCTTGTATCTAAGCCTCTGCAAACTGCTCCCTTATTTCAGTTCTTTTGACAGACTTGCATTTTAGCCAATCAGTGGTCACTCCAGGGTAACTTCACGTGCATGAGCTCAATGTTATCTATATGAAACACATGAACTAATGCTCTCTAGTGGTCAACATTTATTCAGATTATATGCAGTCTTCAAGGTTTAAGAAATTAGCATATGAACCTCCTAGAATTAGCTTTCAACTAAGAATACGAAGAGAACATAGCAAAATTGGTGATAAAAGTAAATTGGAAAGTTGTTTAAAATTGCATTCCCTATTTAAATCATGAAAGTTTTTTTTTGACTTGACTGTCCCTTTAAAGCAGTGTTTTCCAAACGTGGTCCTCACGTACCCCCAAGAGGCCTGGTTTTCGGTATAGCTGAACTAGTGCACAGGTGAAATAATCAGCATATGGGTTAGAGCAGGTTAGTAACCATGGTTACGGATCAGCTGATTACTTTAACTGTGCACTAGTTCAGCTATAATCAAAACCAGGCCTGTTGGGGTACGTGAGGACCGCGTTTGGGAAATACCTACTTAAAGGGACAGTAAAAACCTTGTAATTACAAGCTATGTCTGTTGTGTTGCTGTAGAATAACATATCAGCCAATTTTTTAATTTTTTTAAAACAAATTAACATTCTTCTCAAATTATTTATCAATAGCTATATGCCTTATTTATAGGAGACAATCTGGGCTTTATTCCACAGACAACAGGGATAGTTCTGTCTATTATGTTAGTATAGATTGCATTGTTTTGCAGTTGTTATATGATAAAGCCAATTAGCGACATATATGTAGTAGGGCTAGCCTTGAAAAGTCAACAAGGTGCAGTTTAAGTTCTGGGATTTAGAAATTGCTTAATTTTCAAAGTTTAATTACATGAAAGGGGTCAAAATAAATAATGAGAGTATATTGAAAAGTTGTTTAATTATACATAATGAAACATTTTATAAACAAATCCCAACGTGTTCACTGTCCCTTTAATACCATTTTAAGATGTCTCTAATGTTTGCTCTAACAAGGATACTAGAGCTCCGAAGCATAAGCTAGGAACTTAAAAAGATAATGGCAGAAGTATATTCTGATTCTGTATGTCAGGAAATAGATGAATACAGAGCATAACAGAGGAACAAGTGGCAACAAAACAAGTTGGTAATCCAGGATCCATAACAAAGATAGATATTAGGAAGGTACCTTGTGGCAAACTTCTGCCTACCGGAAACTACTACATTTCCAGGGGGGTATCTGACTGACTGAAAACAAAGCTGACATAGAAAAAAAAGGAAACGTTCTTTGCTCATATCACCTATTCTAGTTTATAATTGAGTTTACAGCTGAAAAAGGAGAACCATATAAGAAAGATATAGTGATAAATCCACAGGATTAGATTAAAAAAAAAATAAACACATTAGCAATAATATAGAATATAGCAATAGATTATAATCCTCATATAGAATGACACATATAATTATATTAGTTTGGGTTTGTTCAGTGTGTGTGTTATCTTATTAGAAGAGCAACTCAGCTAATCTGTGGATGCTTAATGTGGGCAGTTAAATCCACCACAATAATTTAAGACATTGCAATTACCAACCCAGTTAGACTATCTATGTAATTCCATTCTCCCTAGGAATGTGATAAAGGGACAAGATCAAAGTGTTATAAGTAGTCTTTTATTTGATGGGGTATAATTCCCTAATATACAATGGATACATTTTTAAACTAGAAATGCAAATACTGCAGGACTACTTGTGTATTCACTCTTAAAGGGACAGTCTAGTCAAAATTTAACTTTTGTGATTCAGATAGGACATGCAATTTTCAACAACTTTCTTATTCACTTTTATCATCAAATTTGCTAGCTAAACCTAGGTAGGCTCATATGCTAATTTCTAAGCCCTTGGAGGCAGCCTTTTATCTCAATGCATTTAACAGCTTTTCAATGCTAGAGGGAGTTAGTTCATGTGTGCCATATACACATATCTACACATCGTCACTAGGTTCCTTAATGAAGTCCCATGGGTTTCAATACCATTTGTATGCCGATGACACCCAAATCTACCTCTCTGCACCCGACCTACCTCCTTCCTTACTAACCCGTGTCACTAACTGTCTTTCTCACATCTCATCTTGGATGTCCTCTCACTACCTTAAGCTAAATCTCTCCAAAACTGAACTCCTTATTTTTCCCCCTTCTTCCATTGTCTCCACCCCCAAAATTTCTATAACTGTTGATAATTCCATCATTGCCCCTACCCCGCACGCCTGATGTCTTGGGGTCACACTTGACTCAGATCTTTCCTTCACTCCTCACATTCAGTCCTTGGCTAAAGCCTGCCGCTTCCACCTTAAAAATTTAAAATTAAAATTAGACATTTCCTTACACAAGATACAACCAAGATTTTAATCCACTCTCTCATCCTTTCCCGCCTCGGCTACTGCAACTCCGCCCTCTCTGGTCTACATAGCTCCTTTACAATCCATTATGAATGCCTCTGCCAGGCTCATCTTCCTTACTCGTCGCTCTTCATCTGCTGCACCTCTCTGCAAATCCCTTCACTGGCTTCCTCTTGCCTCTAGGATTAAAAATAAAATCCTCACCCTGACATATAAAGCTCTCAACTGCACTCCTCCCCCCTACATCTCAGAACTTGTTTCTAGATACTCTCCCTCCCATCCCCTTCGATCAGCTCAGGATCTCCTCCACTCCTCCTCTCTTGTTACTTCCTCACATTCCCGTTTACAGGACTTCTCCAGACTGGCCCCCATCTTGTGGAATTCCCTGCCTCGCTCCATAAGACTCTCCCCTAGTTTTAACAGCTTCAAGCACTCCCTAAAAACTCTACTCTTCAGGGATGCATACAACCAATACTAACCTTTCCTAACTCCATTGCTTTCCCCTTGAACCCCTTAGAATATAAGCCTATGGGCCCAGATGTTTACAGATTGCTTCATAAGAGCCAACTACAACAGTGAAACTCTCGGCAGGGGCCTCTACCCACTTGACCCCTACAGAAGCTATCCTGTACACCGACTATGTTTACAGCGCTGCTGAATCTGTTGGCGCTCTACAAATACCTGATAATAATAATAATAATAATAACATATAGATAACATTGTGCACACACCCGTGGAGTTATTTATGAGTGAGCACTGATTGGCACTGATTGGCTAAAATGTATCTGCCAAAATAACTGAAATAAGGATACAAGGTAATCACAGAGGTAAAATGTATGTTAATATAGCTGTGTTGGTTATGCAAAAACTGGGTAATGGGTAATAAAGTAATTATCTATCTTTTTAAATAATACAAATTCTGGAGTAGACTGTCCTTTTATACTCCACTAAATCACCCTATTCTGGTTCTCCAATCTAATGCCCACTAGATATCAGTAAGAGGGAAAGTCCTCCCCTCTAGGATTCGATTACAGCAATGGCAAATGGTCAATAAAATCCCCTAAAAAAGGTAGGGCTGTGTTCTCAACTAAAATGTCCCTTTCTTCTATTGCTTTATTGTATTTTTTTCCATCTTGGGTGGGGGAAATCTGTCCAATGGAAGGTTTAAGTTATTTTTCTTTCCAATGGCATGGAGAGTCCACAAATCCATTCTAATTACTAGTGGGAATTCAACTCCTGGCCACCAGGAGGAGGCAAAGAACACCCTAGCAAAGCTGTTAAGCTGTTAAGCCCCCGTAATTCTTTGCCTTGTACATCATGAGGATGTGCAAAGATGGTGTCTGAAGATTTTAATACTTTAATGGGTACTTTTCCCTGCAAGCAAGAATTAGGGCTATGCTGTGTCTATGTAATCCTCTTTAGTAAGGGAAATGGTGGCAGTGGCTTCGGAGGGCAAGATTTCTAATTCTGAAATGGCTGTTGCTAGTACATCTGATTCAGAGAAGCTTAATTTTAGATTTAAAGGGACACTGAACCCAAATTTTTTCTTTCATGATTCAGATAGAGCAGGCAATTTTAAGCAACTTTCTAATTTACTCCTATTATCAATTTGTCTTAGTTCTCTTGCTATCTTTATTTGAAAAAGAAAGTCCAGAACCCTGGACAGCACTTGTTTATTGGTGGATGAATTTATCCACCAATCAGCAAGAACAACCCAGGTTGTTCACCAAAAATGGCCTGGCATCTAAACTTACATTCTTGCTTTTCAAATAAAGATACCAAGAGAATGAAGAACATTTGCTAACAGGAGTAAATTAGAAAGTTGCTTAAAAATGCACGCTGTCCCTTTAAGCTTGAGCACCTCCGTTTACTCTTGAAAGAGGTCCTAGCTACATTGGAAGACTCCAACTTTGCTGTTGCTGAGATTCCTAAGAGGTCTAATAAGCTTAACAGAGTTTTTGATGTCAAACCTTCATCTGTTTAGGTATTCCCTATTCCAGATTGCATGTCTGATATTATTGCTCAGGAATAGGAAAATCCAGGAATTCCTTTTTCCTCATTCCCTGTTTTTAAAAGATGTTTCCTGTTGCTGACTCTGTGAGTGACCTGTGATGCACTGTGCCTAAGGTAGAGGGTGCTATATCCACTCTAGCCAAGAGAATCACTATTCCCCTTGAGGATAGTTCTTCTTTTAAGGACCCTATGGATAAGAAACTGGAAGCTTATTTAAGAAAGCTGTTTCTTCATCAGGGTTTGCAATGCCAACCAGTTGCCAGTATTGCAAAAGGTTGCTGGTGCAGTCTCTTATTGGTGCGACTCCTTGTCCGACCTAATTTCAGAGGAGACTACCATAGAGGAGATCCAGGATAGGATCAAGGCTCTAAAGCTGGCTAATACTTTTTTAAAAAAAATGCTTTGCAGTTCTAGCTCACAGAGCTCTGTGGCTAAAATCTTGGTCTGCGGATGTAAAATCCAAGTCCAAACTTCTGTCTTTACCTTTTAAGGGCAAGACTTTATTTGGTCCTGGTCTGGCCAAGATCATTTCCGAAGTTACTGGTGGAAAGGGAGCTTTCTTACCTCAGGACAAGAAAGGTAGACCTAAGGGTCAACAGAATTCTATTGTTTGTTCCTTTCACAACTTCAAGGGACAAAAGCCTTCCTCCTCCTCTTCCAAGACGGAGCAATCCAGGACTTCATGGAGGTCTAGTCAATCTTGGAATAAAGAGAAACAATCCAATAAACCTTCTTCTGAGTCTAAGTCAGCATGAAGGGGCTGCCCCTGATCCAGTCTTGGATCAAGTAGTGGGCAGGCTGTCCTTCTTTCAACAGGCTTGGGTCCGCGATGTCCCAGATACTTGGGCTGTGGACGTAGTCTCCCAGGGATACCGGCTAGGGCTTAAGTCTTGTCCCTGCAGGGGCAGATTTCTCCTGTCAAGGTTATCTGTAAACCAGGTGAAGAGAGAGGCCTTCTTAAACTGCATAAAGGATCTATCTTCTCTGGGAATGATTGCCCCAGTTCCTTTGATGGAACAGGGTCAATGATTCTATACAAACCTTTTTGTGGTTCCCAAGAAAGAGGGACATTTTTTGACCCATATGGGACCTCAAGTGTCTCAACAAATTTCTCAAGGTTCCGTCCTTCAAAATGGAAACTATATGTTCCATTCTACCCTTGGTTCAGAAGGGTCAGTTTATGACTACCATATGACTTCTACATGTTACTATTCACAGGGAACATCACCAGTTCCTGAGGTTTGCCTTTCTAGACAAACACTTCCAATTTGTTGCCCTTCCCTTCGGCCTTACCACGGCTCCTCAGATCTTTACAAAGGTTCTAGGGGTCCTTTTGGTGGAGGTCAGATCTCAGGGGATTGCGGTGGTACCATACCTGGACGATATCTTGGTTCAGGAGCCATCTTTTCATTTAGCAAAATCGCATACAGACTCGCTGTTGTCTATTCTGTGTTCCCATGGGTGGAAAGTAAATATGGAGAAGATTTCCCTGGTGCCAGACACCAGAGTATGCTTTTTGGGAACGGTGATAGACTCTCTATCCATGAAAATTATTCTGATGGATGTCAGAAAATTCAAAATTCTTGCTTCTTTTCTTTCACTTCAGTCCTCTATCCATCCATCAGTGGTTCAGTGTATGGAGGTCTAATGGTTGCTTCCATGGACATTATTCCTTTTGCTCATTTCCACCTGAGACCTCTACAGTTTTGCATGCTTAGACAATGGAACAGAGACCACTCAGACCTTTCTCAAAGAATAGTTCTGGACTCCCTGATGAGAGATTCCCTGGTGGATCTCCCAGGACCATCTGTCTCAGGGCACATGCTTCCTGAGACAATTTTGGGAGATTGTGAGCACAGATGCCAGCCTGGCAGGCTGGGGAGCAGCTTGGGGTTCTTCAAAGGCTCAGGGTCTTTGGACTTGATAGGAGTCTTCTCTCCCAATAAATATCCTAGCATTGAGAGCAATCTTCAATGCTCTAACATCTTGGCCTCAACTATGTTTGGTCTGGTTTATTAGGTTCAAGTTGGACAACATCACCTCGGTGGCATATATCAACCACCAGGGAGGCACTCAGATTTCCTTAGCTATGAAGGAGGTGACTTGCATTCTCCAGTAGGTAGAGTCTCACGATTGTCACCTCTCTGCCATCCACATCCCAGGGGCGGTCAAATGGGAAGTGGATTACCTGAGCAGGCAGACCTTTCATCCAGGAAAGGGGGCCCTTCATCTGGATATGTTCTCGATAATAACCCACAGGTGGGAGGTTCCGGAGTTGGATCTGATGGCATCTCATCTAAATGCCAAGATTCCAAGGTATGGGTCAAGATCAAGAGATCCACAAGCAGCTCTGATCGATGATCTGGGGGTTCCTTGGGACTTCAGTCTCTTGTACCTGTTTCCTCTGTTTGCCTTCCTTCCTCGAGTAATTGTTCATATTAAACAGGAGAGGGTGTCAGTGATTCTACTAGCCCCTGCCTGGCCTCACAGGATCTGATTTGCAGATCTGATGAAGATGCCATCTCTTCCCCCTTGGAGGTTGACTTTGAGGAAGGACCTTCAGGGTACATTCCTCCATCCAAATCTAGTTTCTCTAAAGCTGACCATTTACTCGTAAGATTTACCATAAGGTATGGCCTAAATACCTTTCTTGGTGCCAATCGAAGGGTTTCTCTTGGAGTCGGGTGAGGGTTCCCTGCAATTTGTTTTTTTCTTTATGATGGCCTGGAGAAAGGTTTGTCAGTCAGTACTCTGAAGGGTCAGATATCTGCACTGTCTATTGTTTTGCATAAATGTCTGGCAGATCTGCCAGATGTTCAATTTTTTGGCCAGTCCTTGATCAGAATCAGGCCTGTGTTTGAACCTGTTGCTCCTCCTTGGAGCCTTAAGCTTGTTCTTAAAGTTTTGCAGCAGGGTCCATTTGAGCCTATGCATTCGATTGATATTAAGTTGTTATCTTGGAAAGTTTTGTTTCTTCTTACTATTTCTTCTGCTCGCAGAGTTCCGAGCTTTCGGCTCTGCAGTGTCATTCCCCTTACCTTATTTTTCATGTGGATAAGGTGGTCCTTTGTACTAACTTGTGATTTCTTCCCAAAGTAGTGTCGGATCGCAACATCTATCAGGAAATTATTGTTCCCTCGTTTTGTCCTAATCCTTTTTCTCAGAAGGAATGCCTGTTGCATAACCTGGATGTTGTGCATGCTCTAAAACTTTATCTACAAGCCACTAAAGATTTTCAGCAGTCTTCTACCCTGTTCATTGTTTTTTCTGATAAGCATAAGGGTCAGAAGGCCACTTCTACTCTTTCTTTCTGGTTAAGAAGTGTTATCCGGTTGGCTTATGAGACAGCTGGATAACAGCCTCCTGAGAGAATTATGGTTCATTCTACTAGGGCAGTCCTTCAAAAATGAAGCTTCTGTGGAACAAATCTGCAAGGCGGCCACTGGTCCTCAGGCGGCATCTTCTATCTTCATCCTTCTGGAGCGGAGCCATCTTCAATCCAGCCGACGCGGAGCCATCCTCTTCAATCGAAGTCCTAACGAAGAATGAAGGTTCCTTTAAATGACGTCATCCAAGATGGCGTCCCTCGAATTCCGATTGGCTGATAGGATTCTATCAGCCAATCGGAATTAAGGTAGGAAAAATCCAATTGGTTGATTTAATCAGCCAATCGGATTGAAGTTCAATCTGATTGGCTGAATGGATCAGCCAATAGAATTGACCTTGCATTCTATTGGCTGATCCAATCAGCAAATCGGATTGAACTGCAATCCGATTGGCTGATTAAATCAACCAATCAGATTTTTCCTACCTTAATTCCGATTAGCTGATAGAATCCTATCAGCCAATCGGAATTCGAGGGACGCCATCTTGGATGACGTCATTTAAAGGAACCTTCATTCTTCGTTAGGACTTCGATTGAAGAGGATGGCTCCGCATCGGCTGGATAGAAGATGGCTCCGCTCCGGAAGGATGAAGATAGAAGATGCTGTCTGAATGAAGATGTCTGCCGATTTGTATGTCATCTTCTGCCCGGATAGGATGAAGACTTCTGCCGGTCCGGATGTCCTCTTCTGGCCCATCGGTGCCCGGTTGGGTGAACACGGCTCAAGGTAGGGTGATCTTCAATGGGGTAGTGTTAGGTTTTTTTAAGGGGGGATCGGGTGGGTTTTAGAGTAGGGGTGTGTGGGTGGTGGGTTGTAATGTTGGGGGGGCATTGTATTTCTTTTCTTTACAGGTAAAAGAGCTGGTTACTTTGGGGCAATGCCCCGCAAAAAGCCTTTTAAGGGCTGGTAAAAGAGCTGATTACTTTGTAATTTAGTTTAGGGTAGGGAATTTTATTATTTTGGGGGGCTTTTTTATTTTATTCGGGGGCTTAGATTAGGTGTAATTAGATTAAACTTCTTGTAATATTTTTTTATTTTTTCTAATTTAGTGTTTGTTTTTTGTAATATAGTTTAGTTTATTTAATTGTATTTTATTTTAGATAATTGTAGTTAATTTATTTAATTAATTTATTGATAATGTAGTGTTAGGTGTATTTGTAACTTAGGTTAGGAATTATTTTACAGGTAATTTTGTAGTTATTTTAACTAGGTAACTATTAAATAGTTATTAACTATTTAATAACTATTGTACCTAGTTAAAATAAATACCAAGTTGCCTGTAAAATAAATATAAATCCTAAAATAGCTACAATGTAACTATTAGTTATATTGTAGCTATATTAGGGTTTATTTTATAGGTAAGTATTTAGTTTTAAATAGGATTAATTTATTTAATTATATTAATTTTATCTAGATTTATTTAAATTATATTTAAATTAGGGGGGGTGTAAGGGTTAGGGTTAGACTTAGGTTTAGGGGTTAATAACTTTATTATAGTAGCGGCGACGTTGGGGGCGGGAGATTAGGGTTTAATAATTGTAGGTAGGTGGCGGGGACGTTGGGGGCGGCAGATTAGGGGTTAATAAAATTGACTATAGTGTTTTGTGAGGCGGGAGTGTGTCGGTTTAGGGGTTAATACATTTATTATAGTGGCAATGATGTCCGGTCGGCAGATTAGGGGTTAATAAGTGTAGGTAGGTGGCGGCGACGTTGGGGGCGGCAGATTAGGGGTTAATAAAATTTACTATAGTGTTTGCGAGGCGGGAGTGTGGCGGTTTAGGGGTTAATACATTTATTATAGTGGCGGCGATGTCCGGTCAGCAGATTAGGGGTTAATAAGTGTAGGTAGGTGGCGGCAACGTTGGGGGCGGCAGATTTGGGATTAATAAATATAATGTAGGTGTCAGCGATGTTAGGGGCAGCAGATTAGGGGTTCATAGGTATAATGTAGGTGGCGGCGATGTCCGGTCGGCAGATTAGGGGTTAAAAATATTTATTTAAGTGTTTGCGATGTGGGGGGCCCTCGGTTTAGGGGTTAATAAGTAGTTTATGGGTGTTAGTGTACTTTTTAGCACTTTAGTTAAGAGATTTATGTTCCGGCGTTAGCCCATAAAACACTAAACTGCTGACTTTTAAATGTGGTAGAAGTCTTGACAGGAGAGGGTCTACTGCTCACTTCTTCCAAGACTTGTAATACCAGCATTAGGCAAATCCCATTAAAAAGATAGGATACGCAATTGATGTAAGGGGATTTGCGGTAGCCTCGAGTCGCGGAAGAAAAGTGAGCGGTGAGCCTCTACCTGTCAGACTTGTAATACCAGCGTTAGGTAAAAAGCAGCGTTGGGACCTCTCAACGCTGCTTTTTAAAGCTAACGCAGAACTCGTAATCTAGCAGTAAGTTAAGTTAAAATAACCATCTAGAAAAAAAGAGGTGTCAAGACAGAAAGCAGAAGGTCAAAATAGGTATAACGTTTTAAAAAGGTGTCAGCATCAAATGGTCAGGCTGAAGCCATAGATCAAGCCAGGTTAGTCCAAACAGCCTTTATATAGAAGGGTTAAGAAAGTAGGAAAAGTCCAAGCGGGCAGCCATTGGTCAGGGAGCCTGAATACAGTAGGTAACACAAGGCAGGGAGCAGATGGAAACAGAGAGATACCAGTAAAACCACTGATGGTATCTGGGAGCAATGGGTTCTGACAACTGATGAGTCAGGGAGATTTATAGAGTCAGGTAGGATGCCTATGTGGTGTCAGTTAGGATGGTTACGTGGTGTCAGGTAGAAAACTTATGTGGAGGGGCTTGATGAACTTTTAACAATAGTTTTTTGAGAAATTATCAAAAACTCCAAAAAAAATTTGACTGTAAGGTTGATTTTTCGCATGGACAAAAAGCACTAAAATTAGACATTGACATACTGGATGACATTATAAAACAATGTCACCAAAAAATATACAAATGCTATCTGCTCAGTCAATTAAAGTTAAGAAATTATTAAGAAGCACTTTTACAGTAATACAAATGATCAAAATCCATAATCCGACAAACACACGCCCACTATGCTGATAATGCCCCTGTTATTATTCTGTAAAATAGGATATACACATATCTCTATGGTTGTAGAGCGGAACAGGTAAATTGCACACGTGTCACCTATTAGTATCACAGCACACTATTTAAAGGGATCAATTGACATACAAGCCCTTCAACCTGATATAAACAGTAAACCCTTAAAGTCATCATTTTGTTTGTAATTATTTGTTTGCATTTGAGTTTTAGATGATCAAATCAGAAGATTAATGAGTCAGATAAGGTTTTTCATTTTTTGGGAGGTAATAATTTAGAGCTTCAGCAGAAGCAGAAGCAATTTAGGATCATGATTACTGAAAAACATACTGACGATACCGGTTGACATAAAGCAGGGGCAGCAGATTTGGGGGGGCAGCATTTTTTGAGTCTCACTACACCCACACATACACTACTAAACACTCACTGCTTTACGCATGCACACTGCACTATACACAAACACACATGTGCACATTAACATTACGCCATTGACCTAAAGGCCTCCATTAATTAAGCAGCGGATGCTGTTTCGGAGGTCCATTGTTTCAGGCTCGCCTGAAACAGAAGTTAAAGAGCAATGGTCATAAGACTGCTGCTCCTTAACCTGTCCACCACCTTTTAGGTGGCGGATTGAAATCATCCTGATCCGATCGGGATGATTGACAGCCCCTGCTAGTGGCCGATTAGAAGGCACTCACCGGATTTAACAAGGGGTGAAAACACTTTATTCCTTTATGTGTAACGTTTTGGGGAAACACTCCCCGTCTTAAGTTCAGACAATTAATTTAACCAAACCTTAAGCAAGGATTTAAATACCCTCTTACCTCATTAACAATCAACCCACATGTGAAGTCCAGCAGGTGCGTGGCCCGGTGCGCATGTCATCAGACGGTGTCCGTTGCCTAGCAACCTGCCAGCATTTGTCTATAACCATTACCATGTAATTTTAGACATAACTAACACCTGTGCTACGAAACTTTACTTAAAAGCAAATTACTAAATACTATCAGTATGCACTACAACTAATTGACTATGCTTGACTATTGCTTAACAATGTTAAAAATGTCTGCAAACCATAATCAACTAATTACTTGCAGAACAGTTGTATGTCTATTCGCTAATACATATGTTAAGCAATGAATGCTAATAACTATGCTGATAATATTCGCTACACGCTCTCAAGGCATATCATATTTCACATATGCTTAAAGGCGGTATAACATGAAAATACTAATATAGATATGCATAGGAACAAGAAGTAAATTCGAAATAAACTAAGAAAAAATATTGAGAAGAAATATAAATAGAAAATAAATAAATAATAAAAATAAAAAATAAATAATAAAAACATAAGTAAAATGGGCAAAATTTAAACCAAAAATAAACCTAAAGAGCATATGACAAGAAACATATAGAATAAACAAAAGATACAAAAAATACACACAATTTATAGGGAGATTGAAGAGAGGTGAGACTAGAAAGAAGATAGGAAACGGAAAATAAGAATAAAAAATAGAAAAAGAAAAGAAAAAGGAGAGAAAAGAAAAAAGATAAGGGGAAAGAAGAGAAAAAGAAAAAGAGAAAGAAAGGGAGAAAGAAAGAGAGAGGGAAAGAGAGCCTGCCACTATCAGAGCAACAGTTAGGCTATATTATCCAAATGGAACTTTAAAGGAAACTATGCCATTCCAGATTCGTATTAAGGCCCTTCATGGTAATAGTGTCCAATTCACAAGTCCATCTTGTTTCTTTCTGTAGGAGTATCATATTCCTATCTCCTCCATGGCTAAGTGTAGGTACATGGTCTATAATATGATATCGTAAGTCTGATACGTTATGACCTCGTTCTAGGAAATGTTGTGCTACTGGTTGGTTAGAGTCTCCTATACGTAATGCTTGTCGTATGCACTCCGATGGTTGGCCATCCTTGTTCTTAAGGCGTCACAGGTTTTACCCTGAAAAAAGAAAAACTGAAAAAAGAAAAAGACAGGAGCGCACAACCGCATCTAAATGCAGATATTATTAACAATTTATTTTATTATTTATTTTTACCTGCGTAAAACAAACTACACAGGCAGTAAAGCAGGTATACAATGTATGGGATGGTGCAGATGACCCTGTGTTTAAGGTAATACTTCTTCTTGTACCTGGGGTGATTAAAATATCTACCCACTTGTAATCCGTTACATGTTGTACAGCCGCTACATCTGTAGCAACCCAGTTTAGTAGTTTGCTTATTCAACCAGTTTTTTGAGTAGCAGTGCACTGGTTCTGTCATTTGAAGACTATCTTTGAGTGATTTCCTTTTTACTGTATCCAATCCGTGGTACCTCCATATTTTTGAAGGGTAACATGTTGTCACTTTGTAGTATTTCCCAATTGCACTTCAAGATGCGGTTAAACTCATTCTTGTCTGCTGTATATGTTGTGGTGAATGTCAGCCTCTTTTTGTTTGGTTCTGTTAACTCCTTGTTCTTCTGTTTTGCCATCCCAGCTGGAAACCTTTGTTCTCTCAGGACCTTGCTCTTATATCCTCTCTCTTTAAAGTTGTGCTCAATCTCTTCTTGCTGGATCTGTGCAGTGTCTTTTTCGGTGTTATTTCTTGTCACTCTAATAAACTGCGACTTCGGGAGTGCTTTTTTCAAAGCTGGAGGGTGGCAGTTTGAAGCTTCCAGTAGTGAATTTCTATCTGTGGGCTTCTTATAGAGGGTTGTCTGCAATGTGTTGTTTTATTTATAGATCTTTAGGTCCATGAATTCTATTTCCTTCGCACTCCAATTCAATTTGAATTTTAATGACTGATGCTGCTCGTTAAGTTCTTTAGCCCATTCTTGAAGTGATTCTGGACTCCCTCTCCATATAATGAAGAGGTTGTCAATATACCTTTTGTAAAGGATTATCTTTTGGTTTCTGAAGATACTGTTCTTGTCTATCTTGAATCCTTCCATAAATAGATTTGCATAGGATGGGGCCATATTTGATCCCATTGCTGTACCAGTTAATTGCAGGTAATACTTGCTCTCGAACCTGAAGAAGTTCTTCCTTAAAGGGACACTGAACCCAAAATTTTTCTTTCGTGATTCCGATAGAGCATGCAATTTTAAGCAACTTTCTAATTTACTCCTATTATCAATATTTCTTTGTTCTCTTGCTATCTTTATATGAAAAAGAAGGCATCTAAACTTTTTTCTTGGTTCAGACCTCTGGACAGCAGTTTTTGATTGGTGGATGAATTTATCCACCAATCAGCTAGGAAAACCTAGGTTGTTCACCAAAAATGGGCCGGCATCTAAACTTACATTCTTGTATTTTAAATAAAGATACCAAGAGAATAAAGAACATTTGATAATAGGAGTAAATTAGAAAGTTGATTAAAATGTTATGCTCTATCTGAATCACAAAAGCAAACATTTGGGTTCAGTGTCCCTTCAAGCAGTTGTCAATGAGTTCCAATATGAATTCTTCAAGTGGTCCAATATATGGATACCTTTGCAGTCATCTCTTGATAGACTCAAGTCCTTCACAGTGCAGTATGACTGTATACAGGCTTGTAACATCAAGGGTCTTCTTCATTTATAGGCCCAATAGCTACTAGTTGATGTATTACATCATCTGCATCTCTCAGGTAACTATCCATCCATTGCACAAGAGGTTGTAGTATATTGTCAATGTATACCGCCAATGGTTGTAGGAGAGAGTCCATTGCTGCCACTATTGGACGGCCAGGGTGTTCTTTATAGTTCTTATGCACCTTTGACAACGTGTAAATTACCGGTACCTTCGGGTATTCCACTTTCAGTTACTCCAAGGTCTGTTTATAAATCCAGTCTGCTTTGTGTGCTCTATCCAACAATGCATCAATCTCCTTCTTGAACTGCATTGTGAGGTTACAAGGTATGGTCCGATATGTGCTAATATCATTCAATTGTTGTAGAATCTCTGTCTGATAGTATTTGTAGTCCATGATGACTATTGCTCCACCTTTGTCAGCTCTCCTTATGGCTATAGTCTCGTCTTTTATCAATTTATTCAATGCTTTCTTCTCTTTTCTGGCGAGGTTAAACCTAACCTGTTGCCTTTGCTCCGATGCTAAGTCAAGCAGATCTTTCTAAAGTTTCTTAGAGAATGTCATGATAGTGATGTTTGTACTTGTGGGTTCAAATACTCCTTTCTTTTTAAATATACTATATTCACTTGTACTAGAGCCGAAGTATTTGTTTAGTTTCAGGATATGTTGAAAGCGGAGGATGTCTATGTACAAATCAAATTTATTAATGCAATTTGTGGGTACAAAAGAGAAGCCCATCTGCAGCAGTGTTGTCTCCTCCCCTGTCAGTTCTTTATTGCTTATATTGATAACTAGATTGTTGTTTATCGTCTCCTCTGATGTGGTGGTATTCCTCTTGTAATTGCTCCTCCTCTGGTGTGGGTGCCTACCCCGTTTATTGATGTCCTGCACTGTATGTTGATTGTCCAAATCAGTTTCAGACCCTGAACTGTCGACAGTAACCTTAAACACAGGGTCACCTGCACCACCCCATACATTGTATACCTGTTTTACTGCCCGTGTAGTTTGTTTTACATGGGTAACACCTGTGACAACTTAAGAACAAGGATGGCCAACTATCGGAGTGCCATACGACAAGCATTACGTATAGGAAACTCTAACCAACCGGTAGCACGACATTTCTTAGAACTAGGTCATAACGTATCAGACTTATGATATCATATTATAGACCATGTACCTACACTCAGCCATGGAGTAGATGGGAATAGGATACTCCTACAGAAAGAAACAAGATAGACTTTTGAATTGGACACTATTACCCCGAAGTGCCTTTAATACGAAACCGGAATGACATAGAGTGCTGGGCTATACTGAACTTGTATATATATATATATATATATATACACACACACACAGGCATAATAAATGTTTGGGGAATTTATTGTAAAACCATTCATCAGATAAATGGAGTCTAATTACCTGTTTAAATGCTCCAGTCAGCGTTCAGGAAACACACATGTAATTATATCTCATTACTTACAGAAATACTAGCAATTTATTACAGTGCTTTCAAAAATTAATTTAGATCATCCATAAATGAAAATATGCTTCAGCACAAAGGATGACATGTAATGTTGTTCATTCTGTGTGTTATATTTTGTTTGTATTTACATTTATTTATGTGATGACATTCATGCAAAATGTACTTAAGTGACTCACTCTTCTTTCTGTACCTAAATATTTTTATAGATTAGTATTTTAATATATGTTTTTGTTAGCTATATTTTTTGATTATTAGGTTTTCATTTTACCTCCTGCATTTCTAATGGGAAAAATAAATAATCTTTTGTTGTTAAGTATACGAAGCATAAAGAAAAAACTTTTCTTTTTTTTTCTTTTTTTTAATAAAAGAAAAATGTATGTTTTCCTTGCAAATTGAGTAAATAAACGTTTGTCAAAAAAAAAAAAAGGTGCTGATATTTTTGATCAGTAAAACCTTATTCTTACAAATTTGGAGAAACCTACTATTGTCTAACTTAGTGCTTTCCAAACTGTGTGTCGTGGCACATTGTGTAAGTGTGCCCCTGCTTCAGCACAATTTTTTTTTTGGTTTCCAAATTTCCACCTGCCTGCTAAGCATATCACATGGTTGCACGCCATTGATGCCTAGTGGGTCTCAGATCATCTTAACCTATTGGCGCAGCTCATTGGGAACTGAAAATATTCTGCACGTGTAGTCTCCTCAATCAGCTCGTGACTGCAAGTGTAGTCAGTGAGTGGGACAGCAGTGTGTTTGCAGCATAGGCAGTAGTCAGTCGGACTCACAGAGCTCTGAGGGCGGCAGCTTAAATGCTGAACTGAAGTCAGAAGTCAAAGTGTTTTGGTTTTTTTGCAGCTAGCTCTCAGAAGTGAATTGCTGCTCCTGCTCTTGATATATGGATAGGAAGTGGAAGCTAAAAAATGCGAGTATCTTTATCTAATATTCCACCAAATATTCAAAAACTGTGTTGATCCCATCAACCTCATACATCCCATTAAAATAGTAAGAAGCTACTGGTGTTATTAAACTTCTTTTTAATTCTTGCACATACATACTGTTACTTGTAAATACATTTCATTGTTATATCATTTATGTATGTGTCCATATCTCTTAAAACAAATTAGTTTAACCTCCTTTTTGCTAGGACAACTGAATTACTGTGTCGCTAAATGATGTAGGTCTAAAAAGTGTCACCAACATGAAAAGTTTGGAAAGCTCTGGACTAACTGAATTTTAGGGCAAAAACATAGGGGCCTAGTTATCAAGCCGTCAACCTCAAATACGCTGGAATTCCGCAGCGTATTTGTGGCGAGGCTGATACGCCTTAGTTATCAAAGGCTCGAGACCAGCAAAAGTAGAATTTTGTGACGTAAGCTTCGATCCGCCGGACTCAGTCTGACACAGATCGATTCTTATGTCACTCCAGATGTTCCGCACACAAGTGCGGCACATTCTCACTACTTTTGCTAGTTATCAAAAAACTAGCAGGTACGCTCGGCACTTTTACGGCCCAGCATACCTGGTTTTCAATCCGCCACCCCTGGAGGCGGCGGATCCCATAGGAATCAATGGGAGTCTGACCATAGCAAAAGTACAAGTTCGCTGCTGCCCGACATCCCATTGATTTCTATGGGAGCTGTCTACACCTAACACCCTAACATGTACCCAGAGTCTAAACACCACTAATCTGTCCCCCCTACACCGCCGCAACTAAATAAAGTTATTACCCCCTAAACCGCCGCTCCCGGAGCCCACCGCAAGCTACTCTATACATATTAACCCCTAAACTGCCGCTCCCGGAGCCCACCGCAACTATAATAAATGTATTAACCCCTAAACCGCCGCTCCCTGAACCCGCCGCAACCTATATTAAATGTATTAACCCCTATCCTGCCCCCCCTACACCGTCGCCACCTATAATAAATTTAATAACCCCTAATCTGCCCCCCCTACACCGTCGCCACCTATAATAAATTTATTAACCCCTATCCTGCCCCCCACTACACCGCCGCCACTGTAATAAAATTATTAACCCCTAAACCTAAGTCTAACCCTAACGCCCCCTAACTTAAATATTAATTAAATAAATCTAAATAAATTAACTCTTATTAACTAAATGAATCCTATTTAAAATTAAATACTTACCTTTAAAATAAACCCTAATATAGCTACAATATAAATAATAATTATATTCTAGCTATCTTAGGATTTATTTTTATTTTACAGGTACCTTTCAATTTATTTTAACCAGGTACAATAGCTATTAAATAGTTATTAACTATTTAATAGCTTACCTAGCTAAAATAAAGAGAAATGTACCTGTAAAATAAATCCTAACCTAAGTTGCAATTATACCTAACACTACACTATACTTTAATAAATTATTCCTATTTAAAAATAAATACTTACCTGTAAAATAAACCCAAAGATAGCTACAATGTAATTAATAATTACATTGTAGCTATCTTAGGATTTATATTTATTTTACAGGTAACTTTGTATTTATTTTAGCTAGTTAGAATAGTTATTAAATAGTTATTAACTATTTAATAACTACCTAGCTAAAAGAAATACAAAATTACCTGTAAAATAAATCCTAACTTAAGTTACAATTAAACCTAATACTACACTATCATTAAATTAATTAAATAAACTACCTACAAATAACTACAATTAAATACAATTACATAAACTAACTAAAGTACAAAAAATAAAAAAAGCTAAGTTACAAAAAATAAAAAAATAAGTTACAAACATGTTAAAAATAGTACAACAATTTTAAGCTACTTACACCTAATCTAAGCCCCCTAATAAAATAACAAACCCCCCCAAAATAAAAAAAATGCCCTACCCTATTCTAAATTAAATAAAGTTCAAAGCTCTTTTACCTTACCAGCCCTTAAAAGGGCCATTTGTGGGGGCATGCCCCAAAGTTCAGCTCTTTTGCCTGTAAAAGAAAAATACAACCCCCCCAACATTAAAACCCACCACCCACATACCCCCTAATCTAACCCAAACAGTGTAGCTTTATTTGATAACTTAGGCGTATTTTTTCAGGTCCGCGACGGCGAAGGTAGGCGAGCTTAGGCGGGCGTATTGGGCCGGCGAAGCCAGGAAAGTAGACGGCTTGATAACTACCCCCCATAGGCTCCATTTAAGGTGCAGGTTCATACAAGTTACTGTAAGTTAGTGATCTGCGGACGTAAGAATTCTGGGCCAGTGTTGTTACTAGGGTTGGTGTCACCCGGTGCGGTAAGTTATGGTGTCACCCCCCCCCAGAAAGCAGATACACACAAACACAAAAACACAGGCACACACACATACAAACACTCAGAAACACTCAGACACACTTAAAAATACACTCAGATGCACACACAAAAACTAGTAAACACACTCAGACAGACACACAAAAAAACACTCAGACACACACTCAAAAACACTTAGGCACACACACAAACACTTAGACACACACACACACAAAAACACTCAGACACACATACACACACACAAAAACACTCAGACACACACACACACAAAAACACTCAGACACACACACAATAACTCAGACACACACACACAAAAACTCACAAAAAACTACACAAAAATATGTAATATGCACTGCATTAATTATAAAGTTCATGCCTAGAGCTGCTCCCTGGGTCAGCAGAGCATACAATGAAAGATAAACAGAGCACTCTAAAATAAATTACTAAAGAAAAGGTTTAGGTGCGCAAACTATGAAAGTTCTTCTCTCTGACTCTGTTCCAAGTCTGTCAGTGCACAGCCCCGGGCCACGTGCCTACTGCTTCTTATGGCCAATCACCCCTACACTCTGCCCACCCCCAGACCCCCGCCCGCCCTCCCCTCCTACCTCTTCAGCACTTAATGTACAGCAACCGTACCAACCTGGTTGGCATCATACGTGGCTCCTTCACTTTAGAGACAGTGTCAGACAGTCATGCGGTCAGGTGCCAGGCATCCCCCTCATGATTTCCCGGTTCACATTTAGAGACACAGCACATCAGTGAGTGACTCCACTGCACCACACGTCACTGAGCAGTGAGCACAGATAGGCAGGCAGGTTTAGGCTAGCAGCGCAACTTCGCAAGCCCCATGGCACGCCCACAACATTCATAGTGAAATTGGGCAGGTTAGGAGCAAAGTACAAACAAGCAAAAGTAGCCGGGAAAACTATTTGTGGAAATTGCAGCGCTGGCTCAAGGGGCAAAAAAATTAAGTGTCTACAACTTCCCCAGTCCCACTAATGTTCACAAATGCTGGCCCCTCTAATAAAAAAATCTATGCATCTCTACATTGTATTTCTTTGAATTTCAATAAAATTAAAAAAAAAATAATTCTGGTGGTGTCACCTCCTGGAGGGTGTCACCCGGGTGCGGCCCACACCCCCTAGTGATGCCACTGTTCTGGGTCATTCGTTCACTTGTGATGATTGACTGGTCGCTCGAGAACAGGGTGTTGTTCTGCACAAGCAGTTGGTTGTGTAATACATTTTTGCAGCAGAGATCATTGCCACTGCCCATTTGTTGCAAATACGAGTGGACCGGTTACCTAACTGGGAACAATGCCAGCCTATTACAGCCTGACAGAATACTAGGGCGACATTTATTAAGCAGTGGAGGCAGCTTTGGAGCCCTTGCAAAACAGGTTTGTTTATGCCTCAGAGGTGGTTGAGTTAAATCACACATGACTCCAAAGTTTATTTTGTGTGAGTGACAGGCCCTGCTCTCAGGTTATTCTTGCAGTCTGCAGTATTACTCTATATTCTATGATGTGACTCCCTATATTTGTCTTCCTAATACATTTTATTCTTAAAAGTGGACAAATAATTCAGTTTCCTTTAGGTTTAATCATTTTATTTTTACCATCAAATGTCTTAGTTAGAACAGCAAAGTTAAATACTTACAGGCATTGCCAGCACTTTCACAGCCTCCTAACTTGACTACAATGCTGCAGTGTCCCTAGAAATGTTTCTCAAATGTTAGGAAAAATTTACTGTAAAAAAATCAGAAGCACCCAAAAAGATGACAGTCTAGTCGAAACTCAAATTTCGTGATTCAGATAGGGCATTCAATTTTAAGCAAATTTCCAAATTAACTTGTATCATCAAATTTGCATTGTTCTCTTGGTATTCTTTGTTGAAAGCTAAACCTAGGTAGGCTCATAGGCTTCAATAGCTTAGAATATAGCATATCTCAGTTCATTTCACAGTTTTTCAAAGCTAGACAACGCTTATTCATGTGTTCCATATAGATAACAATGTACTCACTCCCTGGGAGTTATTTATTAGTCAACACTGATTGGCTAACAAGCAAGTCTGTCAAAGAACTGAAATAACGGGGCATTCTGCAGAGGCTTAGATACAAGGTAATGACAGAGGTAAAAAGCTTATTAATATAACCATGTTGGTTATGCAAAACTGGGGAATGGGTAATAAAGGGATTATCTATCTTTTTAAACAATAAAAATTCTGGAGTCCCTTTAATGTATTTTTACCCAGTTGGATCCATTTATGAAGTGGCATATGCAGCATTGGAGTAATTTAGGTACAAGCTTGCTCAGGTGAGCCTGCAACTGCAAGTTAAGAGTCACTGGTATTAAAAGAACATGAAACCCAATTTTTTTCTTTTATGATTCAGTTACAGAATACAATTTTAAAAGGCATTCCCATTTATTTCTATTATCAATTTTGCTCATGTCCCTTTAAAACTGATTCATTTAGGATGATTAATAAATCCTGCTTCCTCTAAGTTGGTAACATAAGAGCAGGGGGAGGGGCTGTGCAATTTGAAATGTGGATGCTCTGATGATCGAAAATATATAAATAGCTGTCGAAATATTCAAAAGTGCTGACATTACTGTTTAACCCTTTAAGGACACAGCTTTCAGTTTGCTCAATTGTTTTATGACGGAAAAATTCCGTCATATGTCCTTAAGAGGTTAAAGGCAGCATCGGCACTGACATTTGGTGCTGTAAAGTAAAGGATCCCTTTTAAATATATAGCACAGAGCACCTGCACTAACTAACCCCTAAACCACCAATAGCCCACTGCAATAAACTTCCTAACTTATTAACCCATATATTGCCAATAGCCCACCACAATAAACTTTCTGATCTATTAACCCGTATAACACCAATAACCCACCACAATAAACTTCTAAACCTATTAACCCCTATACCTATTAACCCCTATACTGCCATAACTCCTCTGCAAACACTTTCTAACATATTAACCCCTTAACCACCACAACCTCCAACAAAAAACCTCCCTAGCCTATTAACCCTTTATCCACGAATAACCCACCGCAATAAACTTCCTAACCTATTAAACTCTATATCGCCAATAGCCCACCACAATAAACGTCCTAACCTATTAACCCATTTACTGCCAATAGCCCACCACAATAACCTTTCTAACCTATTGACTCATATACCGCCACAACCCTCATTGCAAACACCCCCCTAACCTATTAACCCTAAAACCACAACAATCCCCAACTTAAACTAGCCCTACACAGCTAACCACCCCCAAGTCCTCTATCCTAACACCCTCTAAGTTACACAAAATAACAAAACATTGCAACAACAAAAAAAACAAATTACAAAAAAGCACTACCAAAATTAAAAAAAACAGCCTATCCGAAAACTAAAGGCCTCTTGAAATTCCCCCAAAATAAAAAACTTTTTCTAACACTAAAAGTTACTTAGTAATAGCCCTTAGCAGGGATTTTTGTAGGACATCTCCCTAAATTGATTTAGCACTTTTTAAAATAATTAAATAAAATAACCCCATTCTACAATAAAAGTAAAAAAAGCTGTGATGGGGTAGTTTGCATTGGGGGTTGTGGCTGATTAGAGTTAATAGGTAAGAGGGTGGAAAGTTCTTTAAGTTATGGCAGATTAAGGGTTTATAGTGTAGGTTGCGCTGGGGGGTCAGGGCACGTAAGGATTTTTAACAGTTTTAAATAATAAAATTAACAAGCAAAAACACCCACATTTTAAATTATATACAAAACTTAAAATAATATGCATTATACATGACAATGCATATCATATTAACATTGTATTTAAATGTAGCGACATAACTCCTATATTTATAATAGGGAGGTTTTTTTTTGTATACTGTATTAGTCAGGTCTATTGCAAACACGACATAAGTGTAGGCGTTTTAAGGGAGTTAGCTGAGTGTTCCAGTGGAGCATAGGGAAGACATTACGTAGGTGTTGTCGGTCTGCAGGGGTTAGCCAGGCATTCTAGGGGAGTGTAGCTAAGACATGATGTATGTGTATGTGGTATTAAGGAGTTAGCTGGCCGTTTCAGGGGGAGTATAGCTTAAATACAACATAGGTGTAGACATTTTGTGGGAGTTAACCGGGCATTCCATGGGGAGTTACCTGCACTTTGATTGGGACCAGTAGTGCAAAATGTTCTAATCTCTGAAGTATAGGTTTCAAGCAGGGTATCAGCCATGTTTTCTTGTCACCTTTTCAGTTGTGAGACTTTACAGTGTGTGACAGGTAGTGCAGGTGTAGTTGCAGTAAGGTCACACAGGCATTATTTGAATTATTACTAAACAGAAACCATTTTTGTTTTCAGTGAGTACACTGTCTGTATTGTGTAGGAACACTTCAAATACAACCCCCCCCCCCCCACCGCCAGCTGAAAGTGGCGATGTTAGTGGTCTTTTGCCACAATCCCTATTATTTCCTATGGGAGACACATCGCCACTCGTCGGCACTTCACAGGTTCACCCCTTTTTTTCAATATATCAACAGACCGATATACTGCGATACCAGATAGGCAGTTTCTCGATGGTCTGTCGATGCTTTGAATTTGTGGGCCTCACTTTGAACAGAGATGGACCGGTTCAATGGCTGGGAATTTTCACCTCACACTAAATAAGGACCAGAGTCTTTAGATATTTACTTTGCAAACAATCAAGTTAAATATAAAAAGATCCCAGGTCACGTTTAATACGTACATATATATATATATATATATATATACATATATACACACACAGTATATACAGTATATATGTAAATATAATTGAAATATATATATATATATATATATATATATATATATATATATATATAGAATCAGTTAAAGAAAACCATTTTTATAATGTGCACCATATTCTGAAGTTTATCATAAAAAATAACTATATATATATATAATTATATACTGTCATAGATAGGATTGCACAATCATACCACAGGTTATGCCATGGTGCACTGCTAATGCAATATCCAGTTCCTCCAAGAAGCAGGCACTCACTGGTCTTTTTCCATAAAAAATCTAAGTTTATTTCATTAGGTTAAAAGACAAACATTTCGGCACTGCATTGTGCCTTTGTCAGTGTCACACAAAATATGAGAAACAGAGTGCAACTAAGCACCCGAAATCAGATAACATACAATTAAAATCATACCCCTTAAATAGAATAGATACCCCTTAAACTTTACCGCCATTCCTGTATCACGCTCCTTCAATCTCAAAACACTGACGTCACGCTGACACGCTAGCCGTGCCTAGCGTGATGATGCATTGCACGGCGTTGTCCTGGCAACGTCAAAAGCATCACGTCGGCGTGCTTGCCAGATATCAGTGAACCACCGGGTTTACTGTGCGCATGTTCAGAAAGACATATTTCATGAAGCGCAGCGGTTGCTATAGGCAACCGGCATAAACATACAAATTGCTACAGCAAAAACCGCTCCAGGTGTTACCTGTATGTTGCTAGGATGGAGGCTATTTAGATGTTTTAATTTCCCAGATGCCAAGACCCTATTCTACTGTAGTGAACTTCTAAATATATATAGTAAACAGCGAGTGAAAATACAAATCTGCAACTCCATATGTATACTGTATCATAGGGTAAACGCATCTTGAAAGTAATTTACATCTGCAGAGATGAAATAATGATGGCACAGTATTGCAAAATAAATACACAGAAAGAACTCATGATCATAATATTAACGATAGGACCTAACTCAATTAATAAATAAAAGTTAACCTTATGTACCCATCAAGCCCATAGGAGTATGGTAGTTAACCAAACAGTGGACACCCAAGGACCCTCAATTCCAAGTGGGCACTAGATTAACCTTTAGTAAAAAGGGCTAAAGTCCAATGTAGTGTTTAGTCCTCTTGGGGCCATGGTTCCCAATTTGTATATCCACCTGCTCTCGCATTGGAGTAGTTTCTTTCCTCTATCACCACCCCTCGGGTTGGGTGGGATGTGGTCAATTAACATTGATCTGATATTAGACACCGGATGTTTGAAGTGTGCACAGTGGCGTGCCACCGGCTGGTCCGATTCACCACTCTTCAGAGCTTCACGAATTGCGTGGCGATGATTGGCCATCCTATCGTGGAAGGAGGTTGTCGTTTTTCCTATGTACACATGAGAACACGGGCAAGTCAGCATGTAGACCACAAAGGTACTAGTGCAACTAAGGCAGTAGTTTATTTTAAACTGTTGATTTTTGTGGGGATGTTGAAAAGTATCTCCCTTGCACATACTGTTGCATGTAATACAGCTCCCACAGGGGAAGCAGCCCTTCTTTGATGACTTCAGCCATGTCTCCTTTTTGTAATGGTCCACTGGGTCAGATTTAACGAGGATGTCCCTCAGGTTCCTGGCCCTCCGGTAGACCAACCTTGGAGCAGTCATCTTCTGAAAAGGTAACGTAGGATCAGTACCCACCACCGGCCAATGGCAACGTACGGCGTTGGATAAACGTTCACATCCAGGTGTGAACGTAGTGATCAAGTTAAGTTGTTCAGACGTATCCTTGATAGGAGCCCTGGTGTCATGTATAGTATCAGAATTCAACAGTTTCTCTTGTATTTCACAGATATCTGTCATAGGGTAGCCCCTTTTGTTTAGTTTTACGCCCATTTCCTTCACTTGGGTCACCTGCGAGGGTGTCTCACTGTTATTTCTCAGTGCTCTAGTAAGTTGGGAGGTGAGAACGCCCTTTTTCTGGTGTTTAGGGTGGAAGCTGCTGGCGTGTAACAAAGAGTTGCGGTCTGTAGGCTTAGTGTACAATTTAGTACCAAAACGCCAACTACCAGAGTCGTTCACCTTAAACACATTGAGGTCCAAAAAGTTCACACTGTCAGAGCTGAATTCAAGCTTAAATCGAATGGGGCTAGCCATGAGGTTCAAATGTGACACCCACTAACGCAAAGACAATCCATCACCCCTCCATATGAGGAAAACATCATCGATGTAGCGGGTATAAAAAATCACTTTTGGATGTTCAAACGGTTTCATGAGCTCCTGCTCATACCACGTCATATAAATGTTTGCGTAGGTGGGTGCCACATTCGACCCCATGGCTGTGCCAGCTACCTGCAAATAGTAACAGTCCTCAAACTTAAAATAGTTTTTTTCTAGACAGATGGTCAACAGTTCACAAATGAATTCAATAGGAGGACCTCTATAATTAGTGTTATTTGTCACCATGGACCTGACAGCCTCCACCCCTCCAACATGGGGAATCACCGTGTAGAGGCTGTCCACGTCCATGGTGACTAAGATGTCATCCTGTCTTAGATCCACAAATTCTGCAAGTGTCCTCAGCATTCATGGTGAATCCTGCAAATAAGCACTGGTGTTCTTAACAATATCCTGTAGAAAAGAGTCAATATAGATGGCAATGTTAGTGAGTACTGAGCCTCGGGCAGACACAATAGGTCTGCCTGGGGGGTTCACCAATGTTTTGTGAACCTTTGGCAGGAGATATAGTACAGGGACTATAGGGTGTTCAGTTGTCAAAAAAGATACTTCCTTTTCACTAATGAAACCAGCCTCTAGGCTACATTGTAGAAAGGTATCAATTGCCTTTTTATACATATGTGTCGGATTCCCTCTCAATTTTATATATGTATTAGAGTCGGCCAATTGTCTCAAGGCTTCCTGACGATAATCGGTGTAATCAAGTACAACGATAGATCCGCCCTTGTCAGCAGGGCGGACAATGACAGATCTATCATTGCTAAGCTCAGTGAGTGCTTTTATCTCAGCAACACTAAGGTTAGGATAAAAAGTAGTGTGTGAACCCTCACTGATATTTTGAGTTAGTAATCTGGTATAGCTCCTAATAGAAGGATTGGTGTTAGGTGGTTCAAAGGATGACTTTTTTTTAAATTGTTCAGGTGTATATACCTGCTCTCTGAAATGATCCCTTAGTTTCAGTTGCCGCTGAAATCTATGGATATCAACTAGTCTCTCAAAAGTGTCTACATGGGGAGTTGGGACAAGAGGCCCCAAGAGGACTAAACACTACATTGGACTTTAGCCCTTTTTACTAAAGGTTAATCTAGTGCCCACTTGGAATTGAGGGTCCTTGGGTGTCCACTGTTTGGTTAACTACCATACTCCTATGGGCTTGATGGGTACATAAGGTTAACTTTTATTTATTAATTGAGTTAGGTCCTATCGTTAATATTATGATCATGAGTTCTTTCTGTGTATTTATTTTGCAATACTGTGCCATCATTATTTCATCTCTGCAGATGTAAATTACTTTCAAGATGCGTTTACCCTATGATACAGTATACATATGGAGTTGCAGATTTGTATTTGCACTCGCTGTTTACTATATATATTTAGAAGTTCACTACAGTAGAATAGGGTCTTGGCATCTGGGAAATTAAAACATCTAAATAGCCTCCATCCTAGCCACATACAGGTAACACCCGGAGCGGTTTTTGCTGTAGCAATTTGTATGTTTATGCCGGTTGCCTATAGCAACCGCTGCGCTTCATGAAATATGTCTTTCTGAACATGCGCACAGTAGCCCCGGTGGTTCACTGATATCTGGCAAGCACGCCGACGTGATGCTTTTGACGTTGCCAGGACAACGCTGTGCTATGCGTCATCACGCTAGGCACGGCTAGCGTGTCAGCGTGACGTCAGTGTTTTGAGATTGAAGGAGCGTGATACAGGAATGGCGGTAAAGTTTAAGGGGTATCTATGCTATTTAAGGGGTATGATTTTAATTGTACGTTATCTGATTTCGGGTGCTTAGTTGCACTCTGTTTCTCATATTTTGTGTGACATTGACAAAGGCACAATGCAGTGCCGAAACGTTTGTCTTTTAACCTGATGAAATAAACTTATATTTTTTATGGAAAAAGACCAGTGAGTGCCTGCTTCTTGGAGGAACTATATAATTATATATATATATATATATATATATATATATATATATATATATATACAAAGGTGGCCCTCGGTTTACGCCAGTTCAATTTGCGCCATTTCAGAATAACAACCTTTTTTTTTCAGTCATGTGACTGCTATTAAAAGCTTTTGGAAAGCAATGCACTAATTAAAATAGCCAGTAGGTGAAGCTGTCCGCTTGTTTTGCAGCAAAATTATGCAACTTAGCCTTAAATTGATCTGTGTACACAGATCAGACCAGATCTATCTAGCACAATTTAGCAGGCACTTCCCTATTATCTTTCTGTCCAGCAGCTTCAGGTGGGGGTGCCTAACTGCCTATTAATCACTGCAGATTGAAATGCATAGAATAGGTGCAGACCCAATATTATCTAACATGCTAACAATTCAGAGAACTGATTGCAGAAAAATGCAAAAAAAAAAGTTTTGTTCATTAAACTTAGTTTGATTATGATGCAGTCTGTTGTGTGATTATTTTATTAGGTGATGTTTAGCAAATGTTTTTGTTCATTAAACTTAGTTTGATGATGATACAATCTATATTCTTAGGTTTATAATGCTGTTTAGCATTTAAAGTCTTCATTTCAAAGCTTTAAAATAATGTATTAGGTGTTACTTATGACAATTTTGAGAGGGGCCTGGAACCTAACTCCCTCACTTCCCATTGACTTACATTATAAACTGGGTTTCAATTTACAACAGTTTCTATTTACAACCATTCCTCCTGGAAACTAGCCCCGGCGTAAACTGAGGGCTACCTGTATATATATATATATATAAACAAGTTAAAGTCCAGCACCAATTCACTTCTAGGTAAGGGTGCAAGCAGCCTCTGTCTCACCTTGACAGGTATTAATATGCAAAATAGAAATGGCTGCAGCACACCAAGTTGGATTTATAACATTTTTATTACAAGCAGTGAAATACAGGCGACGTTTCGGGCTTCTGCCCTTTCTCAAGCCAAGTGATTAGTACATAATCCAACTCCACCTTTTATAGGCAGTACATGTGACAAACTACAGGTGTAGATAATTACAATTGTAATAGTGCATCTTCTTTCAACAAAAGAGAGACAAAGAATAAACAGTGATTTTGTGTCATAATCATAACTATGCATTTCTTATACAAAAAAACTTTGTGATTCTGAACATTTATAATTCTTTAAACACCTTCTTATTATTAAAAACCTAGTGATAATATGAGAGAAAAAGAATATATATAAAGTGACCTTAACGGTCCATTATCTTATCTGTGAATTATGTGAAATATTTTCTTGTTAGTGAATTTCATTACCATCTATTACTGATATCTGAAAAACCTTTATTTTATTAAAAACAGTAATCAAACTAACAACTAAATTCTAATCTTGCAAGATATGTTATTTCTCTGATGGATGTTAACAGGGGAATGCACACACTCAAATGTTATTTACTATATGGAAACCATAAAGACAGCGTTCTAAAGGAAAAACGTATAATCTTTCCAAACAACCTCTTTTTATATTATGTTATTCAGCACATTTCTTTTTCAAGTTGTTCTTTTTTCTTTATGTGAATCTTGATCTAAATCATGGAGAAAAAGTTTACAATAAATTATCACAATTAACCCATTATAGGAACAAAAACAGGTTATAATCTTTATTTAAACCTTTAGGGTGCATACTTTCTAGTCTATTAATCCAGATAACCTCTCTCTGTTGTAATTTTTTAACCCTATCCTGGCCCCTTCTCTGTATCGGAACATGTTCTAGGATTTGAAACCTTAACTGGTTAACATTATGGTTTTTTTCTTTAAAATGTGCAGATACAGGCAAATCTGAGATGGCTTTACGTATGGTGTATTTATGTTGTGTGAGTCTATCTTTCATTTTTTGAGTCGTTTCCCCTACATATATTAATCCACAGAGACATTTTATAGAATATATGACATGATCTGTTTGACAGGTAAACAAACCATTAATCCTATATTTTTTACCCGTATGTGGGTGGACCACCTCACTGCCTTTAATCACACAACTACAATGTGAACAATTATAACAGGGAAAAGTACCTTTCTTTTTTGAAAATGACATCCTTGTCTTACTGCTGCCTATGTCAGTTTTAATTAAATAGTCCTTTAAATTTTTAGGTCTTTTATATGACAGCAATGGGAAAGATTGAAATTCCTTTATATCCTGATAGTTATTTTTTAATATATGCCAATGTTTTTTGACTATACCAGATATCTGCTTACTATTGACATTGTATGTACTCACAAATGGAATTCTATCCATCTGTGTGTTTTTCAATGTTTTTTGTAAAAGTTGATTACGAGGGATTTGATTAACTTTTTTTAATTCACCTTCCAATATTTTTGTCGGGTAACCCCTTTGTTTAAATTTTTGTCCCATTTCAAGCAAACTTCTATTACATACATCCTCATCGCTCACTATTCGTTTGACACGAATGTATTGTGACTTCGGTAGAGATTTAATTGTGTTTTCTGGATGGCAACTTGTATACGATAGAAACGTATTTTTATCCATTTTTTTAACAAAAAGATCAGTTTTAAACTTATTCTCTTCTATTGATACATTCACATCCAGAAAATCAATACACTTTCTATCATGCTGCATTGTAAATTCAATATTAGCCGGATTAGAATTGATTTGTTTGAGGAAAACATCAAGGGTATCCTCATTGCCCAACCATATCATAAAGACATCATCTATATAGCGCCACCATACGCATGCATACTGTTTAAACAATTCATTTGGATAGATGAAATCATCTTCAAATGTACCCATGTATATGCCTGCGTATGGTGGCGCCATATTAGCACCCATAGCGGTGCCTCTCTTTTGCCTGTAGTACATGTCACCAAACAGAAAATAATTATTGTTCAATACAAATGCCAATAAATCAGTTATAAAATTAATTTGTGAATCTGTATATATTTGTTCCTTAACCAAGTATTGTTTCACTGATTGTACACCCCCTATATGGGGAATACTGGTGTATAGATTTTTAACATCTAAGGTAACTAGGATCGAATTTTGTTGACCATTTAATTTAATCTCATTAAGCCTATTGAGGAATTCAGTAGAATCCTCCAAATACAATGATAGTTTGGACACTATTGGTTTGAGTATTTTATCAAGAAAAGTGGCTATATTTGATAAAACTGAATCTACACTTGCCACAATGGGGCGTCCCGGTGGATTAATGAGGGACTTGTGAATTTTAAGAAGTATATATATCAGGGGAGTGATACATTCTTTCTTTAGCAAATATTGACTTAATTTCTGGTCAATAATACCTTTATCAAGGGCATTTTGGACAATAACTTTCAATTCATTTTGTATTGTTTTTAATGGATTATTATCCAACTTTTCATATACCTCTGTATCCCTTAATTGATTGTTTATTTCTTCTATGTATTTTATTTTATCCATGATTATAATAGCCCCGCCCTTATCCGCTTTTTTAATAACTATATCAGGGTTATTTATGATTTTATTAAGGGATTGTTTCTCTTCAACTGTTAAATTGTACTTAATTTGTATCCCCTTATGTAACCTGATATCATGTTTAAGTCTTTCTATATCCTTACTTACCAATGTGATATACGTTTCTATAGGATGGTAATTTGTAGGCGGAATAAAGCTAGACTTAGCAATTAAATCAAAATCTGAAAATTTTAAACAATCATCATTAACAGTATTTAGATTTACAGCATTATACAGCATTTTAGAAAAGTGAGCTTTAAGACGCAATTGTCTAAAGAATCTATATAGCTCAATGTCCAAGTCCATACAATCAATGGTATTACTAGGGCAAAAGCCCAAACCCCTATTAAGTAAGTTCAATTCCCCTTCGGTGAACGGTACCTGTGATATGTTAATCACTAGATCATTTACCGTTTCACCCAACGTCCTCTCGGTGGCCGACTTGCGTTGCCTCTGATATTTTCGGCCGCCCCTCCGCCTCCGTCTTGGCCCGGTACCTGTTGGGAAAAAGAAGAAGGAGAGGGAGACTGGAACTGGAAGATAGTCCCCACTGAGTTGCTTCGTGATGAGTCGCTAGCCTCAGATCGTGTATGGCGTTCTCTTCCTCGACGACTCTGGCGTCTGACGTCACCTCTGGGTATTCGCATCTCGCGGGACTCCCATCTGTACACGTGACCATACAGGTAATCGTCCGCATCTCTGGAAAATTTGATTATTTTCTTTTCTTCATTGCTTTTTCGAAATTCATCCAATTTTGTATCCAAGTCAGCTTTTAAGGTATTGAAATCAGTGATGGATAATTTTTCTTGTAAACTGACCTCCAAAGCTTGTATCTTTTGTTGGTTCGTTTGTATCTCTTTTTGTATACGTTGTATCGTCAGGATCATAAGATCAAAGGAACACTTGTTAAGGATCTTTTCAAAGGTTGAACAGTATTCTTTGTCTTCCATAAAAAGTGTCGGTCTTAATGACACTCTCAGGCCTCTTGGGATTCGGCGCAACTTGTAATATTCAGCAAGAGTAGAGGAATGTAATTCCCAATTCACCTCTTTCTTTTTTTCACGTTCCCACTGTTTAGAAGATAGATCTGTGTCGGGGATAGCCAGAATATCCCGTGGGCCTCTTACCAGAGTGGCAATAGCGGCAGCCTCCACATCAGAGAACGTAAACACATCTTGTTGAATCTCCATAGCTTGTATTTAGAATAATTTTGTTCAGAATTGTGCTATTGACTGGTGAATAAATTACACAAACAAGTTAAAGTCCAGCACCAATTCACTTCTAGGTAAGGGTGCAAGCATCTCTCATATTATCACTAGGTTTTTAATAATAAGAAGGTGTTTAAAGAATTATAAATGTTCAGAATCACAAAGTTTTTTTGTATAAGAAATGCATAGTTATGATTATGACACAAAATCACTGTTTATTCTTTGTCTCTCTTTTGTTGAAAGAAGATGCACTATTACAATTGTAATTATCTATACCTGTAGTTTGTCACATGTACTGCCTATAAAAGGTGGAGTTGGATTATGTACTAATCACTTGGCTTGAGAAAGGGCAGAAGCCCGAAACGTCGCCTGTATTTCACTGCTTGTAATAAAAATGTTATAAATCCAACTTGGTGTGCTGCAGCCATTTCTATTTTGCATATATATATATATATATATATATATATATATATATATATATATATATATATATATATATATATATATATATATATATACATACATACACATATATCATAGTTAATAGACATTCAGAGATGTTATTTCATGTAAAGATAGAAAAGTGAACATCAGTACTTTGTTTAATGTTTTATTCACCAGGGGAAAAATAACAATGAGAACTTGTTTGACAGAGCTGAGAGCATAAGGTTTTTGAGTGTTACCATTTCCTGTGAAGTTTTAGTGTTATTGCTGTGCCAACATTTGGGAGACGATTAACAAGGATGTTTAAGAAATCTGTATGTATGAATTAACCTAAAATCTAGATCCAGGCCAGATGGTATAATTTTATCCTCTGCCGCCTATAAACACAATAGGGTCGTTTCACAGGTCAGGTTTGCAAATTGTGTTCATTTATTTTAATATTACCAGGCATACATTTTTTTCAGAGTCTGCAATCCATAGAGAGTGAATTTATGCAATATTCTAAACTTCACCAATTTCTTGTTCAAATAGCAATAGCTTTTTGGATGACTTTCCATATAATATAGTGGGTAAAAATCACAGATGTTTCGCCAGTCACTATAGATTCACCAGTTCATGTGTTATTCTATATGGCTAAGTCATTTAATTATAGAGAGATGCATGATGGTTAGTGAATTAGCTGTACAACACTGGGCTCGTTAAAGAATGGTGAGGCTGGTGAGATATACATTAAGTTCTAGAAGTGAATTTAGCAGTGAATATTTGTATTTTTCAAAGGTTTGTGGCAGAGCATCCAAGTCATTAAATATGCACCATAGTGCATTTATTTCGAAACAGAAAATATGTTTAACACTATTAAAGGGATAGTCTAGTCAAAATCAAACTTTCCTGATTCTGGTAGGACATGCAATTTTAAACAACTTTTCAAATGACCTTTATCATCAAATTTGCTTTGTTCTCTTGGTATTCTTTGCTGAAAGCTAAACCTCAAGGGCTCATATGCTAATTTCTAATATCTTTAAGGCCTCATCTTATCTCAGTGCATTTTAACAGTTTTCACAGCTAGACAGTGCTAGTTCATGTGTGCCATATAGATAACACTGTGCTCGCTCCCATGGAGTTATTTATGAGTCAGCACTGATTGGCTAAAGTGCAAGTCTGTCTGAAATAAGGGGGCAGTGTGTAGAGGCTTAGATACAAGGTAATCACTGAGGTAAAAAGTACATTAATATAACCATGTTGGTTATGCAAAACTGGGGAATGGGTAATAAAGTTATTATCCATCTTTTAAAACAATAACAATTCTGATATAGACTGTCCTTTAAAGTATTATGGAAAGCATACCTCTAAACATTTCCCAAATCCAGTCTGGGACAGAGAGGCTTAGGTTCAGTTAGAGTGGTCAGCAGGTGGGGTAGAGCAATTTGTAGTCACGGTTGGACATACTAACGGAAGTAAGTATGAAGTTTTATTAGATAATCCCTGGTTTCATTCAAAGGGATAGAAAGGTCAAAATGTAATTGTGCATGAGTGCATTTCAGTTTGAAATAGAAGCAATTTAGCAGTAAACTTTCATTAGCAAACATGCTTCTAGTAAAATGTAACATACACAAATATCCTATGAGGGCTCTGCACCATTATTTAAACACCACACCTTCTCAGAGTCAGCAGTGGCTTGTATTACACAAATTATATCTTCACAAAAGCAATACACAACACCGGCAGTTCTCTGAATACCGGTGCACAGGCACTCACTGGATATGTGCGTATGCCACTGAAGTACGGTAATAACTTTTACTAGAAGCATTTTTGCTAATTGAAGTATATTGCAAAAAAATGCTTCTATTTCAAATTGCAGTGCATCCATGCACATTTCAATTTTGACTTTTCTATTCCTAAAGAGGCAAAAAAGTCAAAATTAAATCTAAAAGGATTGGAAAGAGCAAGAAAAATGTATTAAAGACACACACAGCCTCCCAAGCTTTACTCTTCGTCAAAGGATACCTAGGAAAAAAGCAAACTTGATAATAGAAATAATGTGGAAAGCTATTTAAAATGACATGTTCTGTCCGAATCATGAATACTAAATTTTGACTTTACAGACCCTGGGTGAGAGAGTTACAGGAGGGACCGATGGGCAGAGATTTCAAAACCATGATTATCCTGCAAGATGCAGAATAATTGGGAGCTCTGGGGGAAGAGTGAATTGATTAAAAGAAGTATAGCTCATTGAAAATTACGTGTGGTAACATTATGAAAAAGCATGCACTATCGTTATCAGCACTACAACAGAAGTTAGGGGTCCAAAGAGACCACTCTAAGGGGTGCCGCCAAGTGCCAGCAGTGTGTTTGTGCAGACTTTCCCATAAAACCACTTTACTGTAAGCCCCTGTGGTAAATATTTCACAATATATAATTACTTTACATGCTTTTATAAACCGTATCACTTAACTTAATATATATAAATAAATATATATATATATATATATATATATATATATATATATATTTTTATATATATATATATATATATATATATATATATATATATATATATATATATATATATATATACATACATACATACAAACATATAAAAATGTAGACAACTGTTTGCAGGGCCAGCCCTAGCCATTGCAGGGCCGAAGTCAGGAAAAAAAAAGGGGTCCCTTTTCTCCCCGCCCCATCTGCGTCTCCAACCCCGTCCCAACCCCACCCTATCTCCGCCTCCAACTCCGCCCCCACAATTTTTAAAATTTAAAAAAAATGGTAGAAAAATGATTTAAGGTAATTCACAACATTTTATAAAAACAAAACAAAAGATAAAAATCCACTAATACAGAGCACTATAGCATTGCATATATTGCAATTAAACATTTGTTCTATTGGAACAACTGTTTATGTATATAATGAAGAATTATGCTGACAATTAGTGACAGTTGAGTTGAACTGGGCCTCTATTTTTATGTGTTTTCTTATGATAACAAGAACATTACAGAGACGCCAGGGCCGGCCCTAGCAATTGCAGGTCCTTAGGCAGAATGACAGTGCGGTGGCCTCTACCTAGAACAAAAAAAAATGGGGCAATGCACTGTACCACACAGCCCACACACACAGAGACAGCCCCCCCCCACACACACACATAGCCCAACACACACATAGTCCCCCCCCCACACACACACAGCCCACACACACATATATATTTATGATTAAATTATGTCTATGATTAAGGCCATAGGCCGAAACATGTCAGACTAAGACAACTGCTTTTTGCTCTTTGCTGCTAGCTGCATGTTGCAGCATTTCCTTTTAATTTTTGTCAAAAAAATTTGGACTTTTTAATAGAAGTAAGTGCCGGTTGTCCTGTTTAATTTATATATATATATATATATATATATATATATATATATATATATATATATATATATATATATATATATACAAAAATAAAGAGAAAATCTATAAGGCACTAGCGCACAGAGATTCCAGTCCTAGTTGTTGAAGATCTAGGCAAATAATTCCAGAGGAGTGACAAAAGGTATGGTCCACCTTCACCTCTATTTCCAGTGCAGATATATCCCAAAACAGAGAGATAGATGTAAGCTTACCAGCTATTACCTCAATCGTATGAGGTAAGTTAAATGTGCAGAGAGAGGGCTTAGCCACCGCTTTGTCATCAGCCTGGTGTCTCAATCCATAAGAAGACTCTTGATATAGGAGGTTTCTCTCAATCGGGAAGGATGTCCTGTGTAAAAAGAATAAGAAATCTCATAGGGGCATATTTATCAAGCTCCGTATGGAGCTTGAAGTCCTGTGTTTCTGGTGAGCCTTCAGGCTCACCAGAAACACAAGTTATGAAGCAGCGGTCTAAAGACCACTGCTCCATAACCTGTCTGCCTGCTCTGAGGCGGCGGGCCGAGATTGCCGGAAAGCAACCTGATCCAATACGATCGGGTTGATTGACACCCCCTTCTAGCAGCCAATTGGCCATGAATCTGCAGGGGGCGGCGTTGCACCAGCAGTTCACAAGAACTGCTGGTGCAATAATAAATGCCGACAGTGTATGCTTTCGGCATTTATTGATGTGCGGCGGACATGATCCGCAATATCGGATCATGTCCACTCGCAGCTTCTTAAATAGACCCCAATGTGTGATACTGTTTATCTCAAAACTTATTTTATTATAAAATAATAGATATAAACTCACACATTTAGACCTCAATCAAATATGAGGTAAGTGACAGGCAATATAAAATCCAGATTAAACTTGCTGTGATATATTTCAAATGCAAGAGTATGCTGAGGAATTTATTTTAAAAATTGTGTTTTGAAGTTTTTGGATAACTTCTTCATCAGAGGATATATCCTCTGACAAAGAAGTTATCCAAAAACTTTGAAATGCAATTCTTTGGCGAACAGAGGTATAGGGGGCCCTTTACATTTAGCTGACACTTAGTATTCAGCATATAAAACAGTTTGAGTTTCAGGGCTGCATTAGCACAGTAATTATTTAAGTGGTGAATAAAAAGGAACATGATTACCAATATGATGTGGGGTTATGATTTTTTACTTGCTCACCTAGATTGTTCATTATTACTGCAGGGTCCTTAGATCAGGCTGGACATCTGCACTAGATATTCCCACACCTCAAGGAAGCTTACTGAGCCACAGCATGCTCTTTACTTGCACTATATGCTCAGAGCGTAGTGGAACTGACCAGCATGGAGGCACTTGGGGAGCTGAATGCTCCTATGCTGCAGGTTTTGCTGTACAGCTGTTGGCTGAGGATCCTATTTTGTGGAGGCCAGAGCATAGGGCACCTTACATCAGGATGGTGAGATTAGAAGTCACTTGGAGGCGATGAGGCCTATTTATCATATGTCTGTTGGACCTGATCCAACAGTGCGGATCAGGTCCAACAGACATCGCTGAATGCAGAGAGCAATACACTCTCCGTATTCAGCATTGTACCAGCAACTCTTGTGAGCTGCTGGTGTAACGCCACCCCCTGCAGACTCGCGGCCAATCGGCCGTCAGCAGGGGGGTGTCAATCAACCTGATCGTACTCGATCAGGTTGAATTCTGGCGATTCCTGTCCGCCTCATCAGAGCAGGCGGACAGGGTTATGGAGCTGCTTCATAACTGGTGTTTGTGGTGAGCCTGCTGGCTCGCCGGAAACACGGGGCGTCAAGCTCCGTACGGAGCTTGATAGATAGGCCCCTATATTATTATTATCGGTTATTTGTAGAGCGCCAACAGATTCCGCAGCGCTATAAACAAAGGGGGAGTACAACAAAACAATTATAGGGTAGAGGGCCCTGCCAAGAGTTGCACTGTTGTAGTCAGCTCTTAAGAAGGTGATCTACAGACAGCTGGACTTTTAGGCTTACATGCTAAGAGGGTTCAGGGGATTGCAGTGGAGGAGAGGAACTGGTATTAGGAAAGGTTAGCGTAGGTTGTATGCGTCCCTGAACAGTAGAGTCTTTAGGGAGCACTTGAAGCTTTTAAAACTAGAAGAGAGTCTTGTGGAGCGAGGCAGAGAGTTCCATAAGATGGGAGCCAGTCTGGAGAAGTCCTGTAAACGGGAGTGTGATGAGGTGACAAGAGAGGAGGAGAGTAGGAGGTCATGAGCAGAGCGAAGGGGACGGGAGGGAGAGTATCTGGAGACAAGGTCTGAGATGTAGCGGGGAGCAGTGCAGTTGAGGGCTTTGTATGTAAGAGTGAGAGTTTTGTGTTTGATCCTAGAGGCAAGAGGAAGCCAGTGAAGGGATTGGCAGAGAGGCGCAGCAGATGAAGAGCGACGTGTAAGGAAGATGAGTCTGGCAGAGGCATTGATTATGGATTGTAAAGGAGCTAGGCGGTAGGAGGGGAGACCAGAGAGGACAGAGTTGCAGTAATCAAGGCGGGAAAGAATGAGAGAGTGGATTAAAATCTTAGTTGTGTCTTGTGTAAGGAAGTGTCTAATTTTAGAGATGTTTTTAAGGTGGAAGCGGCAGGCTGTGGCCAAGGACTGAATGTGAGGAGTGAAGGAAAGATTTGAGTCAAATGTGACCCCGAGACATCGGGCATGCGGGGTAGGGGTAATGATGGAGTTGTCGACAGTTATAGAGATATTGGGGGTGGAGATTTTGGAAGAAGGGGGGAAAATGAGGAGCTCAGTTTTGGAGAGATTTAGCTTGAGGTAGTGAGAGGACATCCAGGAAGAGATGTGAGAAAGACAGTTAGTGACACGGGTTAGCAAGGAAGGAGATAGTTCTGGTGCAGAGAAGTAGATTTGGGTGTCATCGGCATACAGATGATATTGGAAACTGTGGGACTTAATAAGGGAACCTAGTGATGACGTATAGATTGAGAAGAGAAGGGGACCGAGGACAGAGCCTTGCGGTACTCCGACAGAAAGGGGTGACGGGGCAGAGGAGGCCCCAGAGAAGGCTACACTGAAGGTACGGTTTGACAGGTAGGAAGAGAGCCACGAAAGGGCTGTGTCACAGATGCCGAAGGATTGGAGGGTTTGGAGCAAAAGAGGGTGGTCGACAGTGTCAAAGGCTGCGGACAGATCAAGGAGGATAAGCAGAGAGAAGTGGCCTTTTGATTTAGCTGTAAGTAGGTCGTTGGTGACCTTAACAATAGCTGTCTCTGTGGAGTGATAGGGACGAAATCCAGATTGCAGCGGGTCAAGAAGGGAGTTTAACGTAAGGAAATGGGATAGGCGTGCATATACTAGTTTTTCGAGAAGCTTTGAAGCAAGAGGGAGGAGGGAAATTGGGCGGTAGTTGGATGGGGAGGTAGGATCAAGGGAAGGTTTTTTGAGGATAGGTGTGACCAGTGCATGTTTCAATGATGAGGGAAATGTACCAGTGCTGAGGGAGAGGTTGAAAATGTGTGTTAGTATAGGGGTAAGGGTATCAGAGAGAGAGGGGAGCAGCTGTGAGGGGATAGGGTCAAGGGGACAGGTAGTGAGGTGAGAGCACAGTATAAGTGCTGAAACTTCGTCCTCAGTAACAGGGGAGAATGAACTAAGTTTCAGGTTATGAGGGTTGTGGTTGAGTGAGAGTATTTGAGGGGGGGAGAGAATGGAATTGTGTTGAGAGCTGATTTCATGTCTGATGGAATCAATTTTGTTAATGAAGTGACTGGCAAAGTCTTGAGCTGACAGAGAAGTTGTATTAGGAAGTGGGGGAGGGCGGAGGAGACTATTGAAAGTGGAGAACAGACGTTTTGGATTTGAAGAAAGATTAGAGATAAGAGTAGAGAAGTAGTGTTGCTTGTGGAGATTAAGGGCAGAGTAGTAGGAGTTCAAGATGAATTTGTAATGAAGAAAATCAGCTGAACTCCGTGATTTTCTCCAATGCCGTTCAGCAGTACGGGAACATCTGCGTAGGTACCGTGTCAGAGGAGTATGCCAGGGCTGGGGATGAGTGTGTGATTTCCTAGCAGTGGTAAGAGGGGCGAGATTGTCAAGGACGGATATAAGGGTGGAATTATAGTGGCAGATAGATTGTTCAGGGCAGGAAAAGGAGGAGAAGGTTGAGAGGAGCGGTTGAAGGGAATTAGCAAGTTGTTGCTGATCTAAAGACCTAATGCTTCTGTGAAGTTTGGTATGAGGAGTAGAAGGTGGGAGAGTTGTAGGAAGGGATGATATGTTGCAGGTAAGGAGATGGTGGTCAGAAAGAGGAAAAGGGGAGTTTGAGAAGTTTGAGAGAGTGCATCGATAGCTAAACATCAGGTCAAGGGAGTGACCGTCTTTGTGAGTGGGAGAATCAGTCCATTGTGACAGACCGAAAGAGGAAGTGAGTTGCAGAAGTTGTTTAGCAGATGAGGCAGTGGGATTGTTAATGGGGATGTTGAAGTCGCCAAGAATGAGGGCAGGGGTGTCTGAGGAAAGGAAATAAGGAAGCCAGGCAGCAAAGTGATCTAAAAATTGAGTTGGGGAGCCAGGGGGGCGGTATATGACTGCAACACGTATAGAGAGGGGAGAGAATAACCGAATCATGTGTGCTTCAAATGAAGAAAATGTGAGTGAAGAGAAGGGCTGTATTTGTTGGAAGGTGCAACGAGAGGAAAGTAAAATACCGACACCACCTCCTTGTCTATTGCCAGACCTAGGAGTGTGGCTGAAATGGAGACCCCCATGTGACAGTGCAGCAGTGGATGCTGTGTCTGAAGCAGAGAGCCAGGTTTCTGTAAGAGCCAGAAGGTTAAGAGAGTGGGAGATGAAGAGATCATGGATAGAAGTTAGCTTGTTGCAAACAGAGCGAGAGTTCCAGAGTGCACAAATGAAGGGGGAGGGGGTTTTAGATGTAAGAGGAATGCGATTAAGGTTACCAGAGTTTAGTTTTTGAAGTCTATTGAAAGGCACACAAGGATGTGAAAGGTTAGGAGGTTGTGAGGGACCAGGATTAGGGGAGATGTCGCCAGCAGCTAGTATGAGCAAGAGGGAGAGTGACATGAGATGAGAAGCAGATTTGTAGTAATGAGACTGTTGTTTAACTGAAGTGCAGGGGGGAGAGAGAGTATTTAGGAATAAGTAGAGTTCATGAGTACAAAAGTAAGGTGAGTATAAGAGAGATGGGCTAATGAACAGTGCAGGTGGAGAGGGAGAAGGAGTAACTGAGTAATGTAGTTTGTTGGAGAGACAAGAGGTAGCAAAAAGGAATATGAAGATATTGAGCATTATTCTGAAAGTGGGAACCAAGTAAACACATAAGACACAGTGTTACAGCAGCACTTGCAAGAGGATACAATTATATAAATAAAACATAGTAATACAAGAGTACTTGCCTTGTGTCTTGCCCCTTGCCCAATCCTTGTTCAATTCTTGTATAATTCTTAAAAATTAATGCCTCACTTATAAAATGTTCACTTTGAAAATGTGAACATATGCTATTGTTAAAAAGTACACAGCCCTGTTACCAATGCACAAACCCCTGTGCAATGCACATCCCCTAACTAGTCTGAAATATATACAGGTAGGGCAGTCAGCTGAGTCCACTAAATTTACTTAATTGCTAATCAAAGACAGTTGGTAAGGCCAATTGGAATGTTAGAGTCTGGTCAGGGTGAGATGAGTTAGGTAAACAGACAATAAAATTTGGAGGGGGTTAAAACTGTGACATAAGAAAACTATAAATTTTAGAGTTATAGCAAGTATTGATAAGGAGTGAGCATCACATGGCAATTAACTAGACATTAGAATTGAGACATTGGGAAAAATCATTTAAAAAAAATGCAGGACTTTATTTTAACAGACTAAATTCAATTGCTCAAACACAGAGGGATTTGTTGTAAAATGACAGAAATGCATTTTGTTGTAAAATGACAGAAATATATCACCTTTCATCAGGACCAGCTGACTAGAAACTTTACTTTGGGAACAGGGTCTAGATCAGTGGAGGTTATGGGTCACAGAAAACTGGGAGTGCAAAAACATTGACCAAAAAATGAATTATCAAGTGTGCAGGTGGTACATGTTAGCAACATCAGCCTACTACTTATTACCAGCCTTTCTGCCTCAGTTACCCCTCTCGTTGCTCGGCACTGGGCATGTAAATAAGGCAGCTGTTATTGAATGGCACCACCAGTGGTTAAGATATTCATGTGTCTAGAGAAGGTTTTTTTCTTTGGCAGAAAACAAATCTCTTTTGAGTTGATTGGTACGTTTTTTTGTGAAGTGTTGTCCTTCTCTGTAGACAGAGGATATTAATGACAACAACATTTTCCAGCCTTTCTAGCAAAAAAATGAACATTTTGTGATACTACTGAGCATAAGTGACTTTCTATGCTTTATTTACACACTGCTCACCTCTGTGCATCATCTGTAAACTGGGGGAACATTCTCTGCTTTTCAATCTATGATATATTATGAGTAACCTTTACTGGGCTCTGACACAGCAATAATTTACAGAAATAGGTGCAGTGTGTCAAACTACCACATAACATAACCCACCCAGCAGTTTGCTCAGTATGAGGAATCCATTAGTGACCGGCCAGTTTTGAATGCTTTGCCTATGATGGTTCACTATAATCAGCTCCCCACGTGCCTCCATGCTGGTGGTCCACTCTGCTCTTAGTGCCCATACATAAACACTATGATCATGCTTTGTAGAGCGTTGCCTATCCAACTCCCTTACTTTGAGAGTGTGCTAAGCTTACTCCTAGTCCTACTACATGTCATGGGGCCTATTTAAGAAGGTGCGAGCGGACATTATCCGATATTGCGGATTATGTCCTCTGCACATCGATAAATGCCAACATCATGCACTGTTGGCATTTTTCATTGCACCAGCGGTTCTGGTGAACTGCTCATGCAATACCGCCCCTGCAGATTTGCGGCCAATCAGCTGCTAGCAAGGAGTGTCAATCTACCCAATCGTATTGGATCAGGTTGATTTCCGGCGATGTCTGTCCGCCGCCTCAGAGCAGGCGGACAGTTTATGCCAGAAACACAGGGCATCAAGCTCCATATGGAGAATTATAGTATACAACTGCCTCCTGTCCTGAGTCCCCGGGCTGAGTTCCGGGGGGGGGGGGGGGGGGGTGACGCAATAAAAAAAAGGCAGAGTTTATAAAAATTAACTGCAGCATTAGTTGTCACCAGTGCACAGCCCCTCTAAACATGGGACCCAAGGCGGCCACCTTGCTCGTCTTGCCCTAAGGCTGCCTTTTTGTATATATCCCTGTGTTAAAGTCCTTTGCAGTCCATTTTTGAGAATGCATATCTTTGAGCCCATATAACTTTTTTATGAAATATTTTTAAAAAAAAATGTTATCAGACAGTGTTATTACAAGTGTCCTATACTTTTTAAAGTATTTTTGCTATGTTTTTTCCCACTTTTTATTCTAGCATAACAGTTAACCAGAGCTCTGAAGTTGAGTTAACCCCATGAGTGACAACCCCGATTGCACTCACGTGTTCACATTTACTTTCAGCTCGTAATAGTGTGCTGCAAAGAGCCATCATAAACAGGACATTGCTTGCTGGCAACAGTTATGGCACCTCTCGTAATCTAGCCCATTATTTTTACTGTCCCTTTAAGCTCATGTTGTTTTACACCACATTGTAAATTCCATGACATATGTTCTTTGTTGTTGTTGTTTTTCCCTGTTTTTACAATTATATAGCAAAGTATTTTTAATACATGTGTACCATCTCTAATTATGTGGAAATTATATATACTGTTTGTGTTAGGATCTCCTGTTACACTAATACATATATAAATAAATGCACAATAAAATTGAAAAAAAAAACATATTAAAGGTATAAAATTGCAAAAAGAAAAGGCAGCATGTATTAATTATTTATTAATTATAAGCAACGGTGTGTTTAACCCTTGCAAAGAGAATAAATGCATTAAATGCATAGTCAGCTACAGAGCAGCAATGCACTACTGGGAACTAGCAAAACTTGTGAGCCAGTGGCAACAAGAGAAAAATGTTTAAAGTCACCAGCTAACTCCTAGCTCCAAGGCAGAACATGCTATGATCTGAGATGTCATTACAGAAAATGCAGCATGTCTGCAGAAAATACAGGACACATGCAGGAACTCTAATCACTTTTGCTTTGCAGCACTGCTCTGTATCAGGCTGTTCTCTTCAAACAGCACTGTGCTCTGACTGCACAGTGTAAATTTTCCTTAACACTGCAGCCATAGTATAGAGCTGTTTGAAGAGAACAGCCAAATACAGTGCAGTGCTGCAAAATGGCAGCAGATTGTTTGATGATGGCTCCTCCCAGTATGCAAAGCTGTGACTATTGAATGTAAGACATTCTTGTGAGCAATATACCTTTTTTTTTCTTTGCAGCTAATTTTCTACTTAATTTTACAATTGCTCTTGTATATTATAAGTCTTTAAAAAGTGCTTTATTCTACAGTTAATCAACACATTGCTTTTGAGCTGCTGCTTTAGCGTAACTGCCTAATTTAAAAATTAATTTAACTTCAAAATGATCTGCAGAAAAAATTTCACTAAAACAAATCTCATCGCAGAAAGGGAAAAAAGTTCTGTCTTTGGGGCTCCTAGTAGTGTAGGATATCTACATATTCCTTTTCAACAAATAATGCAAATTTAATTTTGATTTCCTACCACTTTAAACAGACAATATGGATGGAATTCTATTTTACCATTAGACTATAAGTCTAAATTGTAATTCTTTATTGAAAATGGGTTTGGATAAATCCTGCCCAATTAGATTTAAATATCTTGAGAGCACTGCTTATTGTTGCATGGCTCAAAATTTCCCCCCTCTGGCGATCGTTAGCTAGGGACCCCTTACCCCACCTTTTTATCTGTTGTGACCTCCCCATCCATTCCTTTCCCTTCATTTTCTTTTCTTCAGTGTAGGGCCAATCCCACTCCCTCCCTCTCACCTCCGCTGCTAGACCACCCACCTGCCTCCCATACTTCCTGCCGGCACAAGCAGATGATCATTACAGACGGTAACACACACAATGTCACCTTCTGTAAAGATCAGGCATTCACCTTCATATGGAACTGGAGCACTGATCATGCTCTGGTTCCATAAGTAGGCAGATGTCCGCATGATGTTTATATACATCCTATTGGGTTAAGCTCATTCTGCAGGCAGCACCAAAATAGAACTACAATGATAAAACTCATTGAACTGTGTTTACTATTGTATTGGTAGATTAGTTTACTAAAACATGGTATCTCATCATTAGCAATCTGCATGTGCTTGGTACAGAATCTTCTATTATAGGATTTAAAGGGATATACAAGTACAAATAGAAAATGCTCTAACATTTTAGATCATATTTGTATTGCACCATTGATAACATATAGCTAGGGCTGGCCTGGGAAATCAGACCGGACCACCCATGGCTTTGTTTACAAAACCTCCCTCACCCGGCCCCCTCCACAGCTCGGCCATCCCTCCACCAGTTGATTTTCAGCTTGGAGTGGTCTTGAATAGACGTGTTACGCTGTGCACAAGTTTCTCTCTTTGTCCTGGCTGGGAGGCTCTCTCTGCACTATAAGCCAGGATGTGACCATTCAACGCCAGCGAGCCACCAGTAAACAGGGAAATATCTGGGCATCCAGGTGGCCAATCCAGCACTGTGTATAGCTACATGTTTAACCCTATTTAACCCTTGCAATGCTTAAGCACCAAATTAAAATTATCTCAAGAGCAGCAATGCACTATTCAGAGCTAGCTGAACACCTCTGGTAAGATAATGAAAGGATTCCTATGTGTTTAACCAACTAGCTCCAGATAGGGCATTATAGCTCCTCAGCATACCTAGGTATGCTTTTCTAGCAAATGATACCAAGAGAACAAACCAAATTTAATAAAAGAAGTAAATTAAAAAGTCTTCTAAAATCGCATACTCTACCTGAACCATGAATGTTTAATTTAGAATTTTATGTCCCGTTAAGCTTCTTGGGGTAGGATTATTCAATTTAAAACTAGACTATTTACTCCCCATGGTAGTGTTTCCCTTTATATCATGTGTTAAGCCCCATGAAAATAATCATCTTTGTTTTTTGTTTTGTTTTTCTCTTTTATATGTTCCCTGTATTTTAATAATGTAACACAGTTCATTTAAATCTATTTGGATCCAGTGACCTCACTAGCGTTGTTGTAAAGCAATACATTGCACACCTGCCTGACTTTGATTAAGCAAACTTTATTCTGTTCACTTTTCTATTTGCTATAAACAACAGAAGCAGATGAAAGGAATGAATCAGACAAGACAGGTCAAATTGTAAAGACATTTTTAGATACCGAGAAGAATATTTCTTCATTTTATCTGGCTGCACATTTTCATCAATATCAATTTTATTTAACTCTTATACATGCAGGGGCATTTTCTCCCTCAAATAAGTAGCCTGTGCAGAAGAACAATCACTCTGCGTAATAATTATTCCCAACTCAAAACTCCATCTCATTTCTCGGATCAATATTCTACACTGACAGAAAATATATATATATAGTACTTAAGAAGTGTATCTCTATTTCCATGCTCTTTGATAAAGTATAATGGCCTGATTTGATTAAGCACAGTTTCTTAGACAATAAATTGATTTTTAAATAAGTAAATGCTTAATGCTTTCACTTCCCAGAGATGTGAAGATCTATAGAACTTTCAATATATGAAACTCAAATTTTTATAAATCTCAGTCCCTTATGGGATCAAGAGGCTTAATTTTAATAGCATTTGACTGATTTGATTAATATTTAAAGAATCTAGGATTTAGTAACATGGACAGGATATCCATTCACAACCTGTCAAGTTATGTTTTTTTTCATATGGAAACATAAATTGTTACATACAAAATTATATAGATAGAGGGTTGATGATTTTAATATCGTTCATAGACTGGTCTTAATTTGGGACAGTAAAGACAAAATCAAACTTTAATGGATTGGATAGAGCAGGCAATTTTAAGCAACTTTCCAATTTACTTATATTATAATTTTTTCTTCATTCTCTTATTATCTTTTGTTGAGGAGTACTTCTAAGTGAGCTCAGGAGCGTTCACATTTCTGTAGCCATCTGGCAGTAGTGTTTGCAACAATGTATATAGAAATGTTAGAGCTTAGGAGTATGCACGTGAGAGAAGTTATTGCATGTAAATACAACATTGCTATAAACAATGCTGCAAACATTACTGCCAGATGGCTAAGGACGTGCATGCTCCTGAGCTCACCAAGTATTACTCTTCAACAAAGCATACCAAGAGTACAAAGCAAAATTGATAATAGAGGTACATTGAAAAGTTGTTTAAAATGTCATGCTGTATCTAAATCACCAAAGCTTAATTTTGACTTTACTGTCTCTTTAAGCAAAAGGGTCTATAGGCACTTTCACTAAGGGAACTTTCTGACTGGTTATTCAAGCGTAAAGTGACAGCCTTCACCTTAGTTATCTTAAAGTCTTACCTTAGATTAAAGGGACAGTCTACACCAGAATTGTTATTGTTTTAAAAGATAGTTAATCCCTTTATTACCAATTCCCCAGTTTTGCATAAACATCACAGTTATATTTATATACTTTTTACCTCTGTAAATATCTTGTATCTTAACCTCTGCAAACTGCCCCCTTATTTCAGTTTTTTTGTCAGACTTGCATTTTAGCCAATCAGTGCTGGCTCTCAGGAAACTCCTCATGCGTGAGCACAGTGTTATCTATATGACACACATGAACTAACACCCTCTAGTGGTGAAAAACTGTTAAAATGCATTCTGAAAAGAGGCGGCCTTCAAGGTCTAAGAAATAAGCATATGAACCTCCAAGGTTTAGCTTTCAACTAAGAATGTCAAGAGAGCAAAGCAAAATTGGTGATACAAGTAAATTGGAAAATTGTTTAAAATTAGATGCCCTATCTGAATCATAAAAGTTTATTTTGGACTAGACTGTCCCTTTAAGCTGCACATGGCCTCCTACACCCCTTTCTATATCATGCAACAGGAACAGTAAAAAAGTTATTTTAAAATGAATATTGTTTCTGGCCACTTTGAAATGGCTAACAAGCTCCACCCACTGATGACATCACAATCTGGGCTGCATCTAAACACTGTTGAATAGCATTAGTGAATCCAAGTAGTGAGCCTTTTGTGATTGTATGCCATTTTCAGGCCAGATCATGATGTCATCAGTGGGTGGAGCTTTGCAGCCATTTTAAAGTGGCCAGATACAAGATTCATTTTAAAATAACTTTTTTACTGTTCCTGCTGCATAATATAGAAAGAGTGCAGGAGGCTATTTGCAGCTTAATCTAAAGTAAGACTTAAAGATGACTAAGGTGTAGACTGTCCCTTTAATAATCCACTATTTATTGTATTACATTTTCTTTACTAAACTATCAGGATTCATAAATTGTTAGGCACATATGTTAAACATAATAAAAGATTACCATATTGGTTCAGTATAAATGAATGTCTAAAAAAATATATATTTCTCTTATTATCAAATGCAACTATAAATTATCAAATGTAAACTATTTAGATCAAATCTAAAATTCAAAACTATATAAATGAACATTTAAATGTTGAAACCATATTCAAACGTAGTACTTGAATGCTAACATTAAAAATTAAATTGTTATATTGAATATACAAATCTTAGCACTCAAGATATTTGGGGCGCGATCCGATATCGATCGCAGTTTGCGGCGCAAGCGAGGGAACCGGCGTCGCCCGCAGTTTCAGCTCGCAACTCGAGCTATCCCATATAAGTCGCCGTCAGATGCTAACGTGCCGCAAGTCTCACAAACCAGCGATGTCCAGAAATCTGCGTAAGTACAAATTTCTGGCGTCGCCAGTGACTTGCGGCACGTTAGAAACTGCCGGCGCCTATAAAACCTGACTAAAGTCTAAATCACCCGCACTGTCTAACACGCCTCCCTAACATAGCCCGACACGTCTAACACGCCTCCCTAACATAGCCCGACACGTCTAACCCTCTATCCGCTATCCCCCCTCACTAGCTATGTATTAACCCCTAAACCGCCGCTCCCAGAGCCCGCCGCTACCTAATAAAGTTATTAACCCCTAAACCGCCGCCAGCTATATTAAATATATAACCCCCTAAAGTGAGCCCCTAACACCGCCGCCATCTACCTTACCTACCCCCTAAAGTGAGCCCCTAACACCGCCGCCATCTACCTTACCTATCCCCTAAAGTGAGCCCCTACCCCGCCGCTATTTTAAAATTATTAACCCCTAATCTAATCCCCCTACCCCGCCGCCATCTATATTAAATTATTTAACCCCTAAAATACTAAACTATCCCTACCACTAAACCTAAGTCTAACCCTACAAATAGCCCTGAAAAGGGCTTTTTGCGTGGCATTGCCCCAAAGTAACAGCTCTTTTGCCAGCCCTTAAAAGGGCTTTTTGCGGGGCATGCCCCAAAGTAACAGCTCTTTTGCCAGCCCTTAAAAGGGCTTTTGGCGGGGCTTTGTCACAAAGTAAACTGCTCTTTTGCATCTAAGCTAAATCCCCCTACACCGCCGCCACCTATAATAAATGTATTACCCCCTAATCTAATCCCCCTACACCGCCGCCACCTATATTAACTATATTAACCCTAATTATATTAGGGTTAATATAGTTATATTATATATATTAACTATATTAACCCTAATTATACTAGGGTTCATATAGTTAATATCGTTATTATAATTATATATATATTAAGTATAATAACCCTATCTAACTCTAACACCCTAACTAAACTCTTATTAAAATAAATCTAATATTAATATTATTAATTAAAATATTCCTATTTAAATCTAAATACTTACCTATAAAATAAACCCTAAGATAGCTACAATATAATTAATAATTACATTGTAGCTATGTTAGGGTTAATATTTATTTTACAGGTAAATTGTTAATTATTTTAACTAGGTATAATAGCTATTAAATAGTAATTAACTATTTAATATCTACCTAGTTAAAATAATTACCCAATTACCTGTAAAATAAATCCTAACCTAAGTTACAAATACACCTACACTATCAATAAATTAAATAAACTACAAACATCTATCTAAAAATACAATTAAATTAACTAAACTAAATTACAAAAAAAAACAAACACTAAATTACAAAAAATAAAAAAAAGATTACAAGATTTTTAAGCTAATTACACCTATTCTAAGCCCCCTAATAAAATAATAAACCCCCAAAATAAAAAAAATTCCCTGCCCTATTCTAAATTAAAATAAGCTCTTTACCTTACCAGCCCTTAAAAGGGCCTTTTGTGGGGCATGCCCCAAAGAAAACAGCTCTTTTGCATACAAATACAATACCCCCCCCCCCCCATTACAACCCACCACCCACATACCCCTATTCTAAAACCACCCAAACCCCCCTTAAAAAAGCCTAACACTACCCCCCTGAAGATCTCCCTACCTTGTCTTCACCACACCGGGCCGAACTCCTGATCCGATCCGGGCGATGTCTTCCTCCAAGCGGCAAAGAAGAATTCTTCCTCCGGCGATGTCATCCTCCAAGCGGCAAAGAAGAATTCTTCCTCCGGCGACGTCTTCCTCCAAGCGGCAGCAAAGTCTTCATTCTTCCGGCGGCATCTTCAATCTTCTTTCTTCGCTCCGCCGCCGCGGAGCATCCATCCCGGCCGACTGCTGAACTTGGAATGAGGTACCTTTAAATGACGTCATCCAAGATGGCGTCCGCCGAATTCCGATTGGCTGATAGGATTCTATCAGCCAATCGGAATTAAGTTTAAAAAATCTGATTGGCTGATTGAATCAGCCAATCAGATTCAAGTTCAATCCGATTGGCTGATCCAATCAGCCAATCAGATTGAGCTCGCATTCTATTGGCTGATCTGAACAGCCAATAGAATGCGAGCTCAATCTGATTGGCTGATTGGATCAGCCAATCGGATTGAACTTGAATCTGATTGGCTGATTCAATCAGCCAATCAGATTTTTTAAACTTAATTCCGATTGGCTGATAGAATCCTATCAGCCAATCGGAATTCGGCGGACGCCATCTTGGATGACGTCATTTAAAGGTACCTCATTCCAAGTTCAGCAGTCGGCCGGGATGGATGCTCTGCGGCGGCGGAGCGAAGAAAGAAGATTGAAGATGCCGCCGGAAGAATGAAGACTTTGCTGCCGCTTGGAGGAAGACGTCGCCGGAGGAAGAATTCTTCTTTGCCGCTTGGAGGATGACATCGCCGGAGGAAGAATTCTTCTTTGCCGCTTGGAGGAAGACATCGCCCGGATCGGATCAGGAGTTCGGCCCGGTGTGGTGAAGACAAGGTAGGGAGATCTTCAGGGGGGTAGTGTTAGGCTTTTTTAAGGGGGGTTTGGGTGGTTTTAGAATAGGGGTATGTGGGTGGTGGGTTGTAATGGGGGGGGGGGGGTATTGTATTTGTATGCAAAAGAGCTGTTTTCTTTGGGGCATGCCCCACAAAAGGCCCTTTTAAGGGCTGGTAAGGTAAAGAGCTTATTTTAATTTAGAATAGGGCAGGGAATTTTTTTTATTTTGGGGGTTTATTATTTTATTAGGGGGCTTAGAATAGGTGTAATTAGCTTAAAAATCTTGTAATCTTTTTTTTATTTTTTGTAATTTAGTGTTTGTTTTTTTTGTAATTTAGTTTAGTTAATTTAATTGTATTTTTAGATAGATGTTTGTAGTTTATTTAATTTATTGATAGTGTAGGTGTATTTGTAACTTAGGTTAGGATTTATTTTACAGGTAATTGGGTAATTATTTTAACTAGGTAGATATTAAATAGTTAATTACTATTTAATAGCTATTATACCTAGTTAAAATAATTAACAATTTACCTGTAAAATAAATATTAACCCTAACATAGCTACAATGTAATTATTAATTATATTGTAGCTATCTTAGGGTTTATTTTATAGGTAAGTATTTAGATTTAAATAGGAATATTTTAGTTTATAAATGAATTAGATTAATTTAATATAAATTTAGTTAGGGTTAGATAGAGTTAATATAGTTAATATAAATACTATAGTAACTATATTAACTATATTAACCCTAATATAATTAGGGTTAATATAGTTAATATATATAATGTAATACCTATATTAACTATAATATACTTAGGGTTAATATAGATAATATAGCTGGCGGCGGGGTAGGTAGATTAAATTAGGGGTTAATCATTTTAATAGAGATGGCGGCGGTGTAAGGGGCTTACATTAGGGGTTAATAATTTTTATATAGGTGGCGGCGGTGTAAGGGGTCAGATTAGGGGATAGATAAGGTAGATGGCGGCGGTTTTAGAGGCTCACAGTAGGGGGTTAGTTTATGTAGATGGCGGCGGGGTCCGGGAGCGGCGGTTTAGGGGGTAATAACTTTATTAGGGATTTCTGGGGGGGGGGGGGGATCGCGGTTGACAGGGAGATAGACATTGCGCATGCGTCAGGTGTTAGGTTTATTTTAGCAGATCGCGGTTGACAGGGAGATAGACATTGCGCATGCGTTAGGTGTTAGGTTTATTTTCTAGTTAGTTTAGGGAGTTACGGGGCTCCAATAGTCAGCGTAAGGCTTCTTACGGCTGCTTTTTGTGGCGAGGTGAAAATGGAGTAAGTTTTCTCCATTTTCGCCACGTAAGTCCTTACGCTGCATATTGGATACCAAACTGCGCGGGTTTGGTATACCTGCCTATGGCCCAAAAAACTGCGGGCGACGGCAGAAATATACGGGCGTAACTTCTAGGTTACGCCGTATATGTGATACCAAATCCGCGCAAATATTGGCGTCGCCGGCATTTGCGGGCGACGATTTATATCGGATCGACCCCTTGAATGTTAAAGGGACATTCCAGCCAAACTTGGAATCCACATGGATGCATTTCAGTTTTAAATAGAAACATTTTTGTAATACATATGTATTAGCACAAAATGCTTCTAATAAAAGCTATACCTGTTTTAAAAGTGTATTTAATTATGTTCTGTGCACCAGCTAGCATAGTGATTACATTTACTAGAAGTATTTTTGACAATACATGTATATTGCAAATATGCTTCAATTCAAATATGTAATTCATCTATTTGCATTTCAATTTTTAACAGAATTTCCTGTTAACATATGCTCTATAAAAACATCAGATTAGCAGAACAAATATCAAGGGAAACATTTGTCTATGAATGCCAACGTATAAACATTTGCTCATCAATACGAAAAAGTACCAAGCACAGATACTGCTTTTGAAGTTATTTAACAGTGATGGCCTATTTTCTAAATGGCCTATTTACTACTGTCTCTTGCCTCAAAGCTTCTTGAAAAGCTAATATATGTACCACTATCCGATTTACTTACATTAAACTCCCTCCTTGACCCACTGCAATCTGGATTTCGCCCCCATCACTCCATAGAGACAGCAATCGTTAAGGTTACCAATTACCTACTTACAGCAAAATCCAAATGCCACTTCTCTCTGCTTATCCTCCTTAATCTGTCTGCAGCCTTTAATACTGTTGACCAACATCTTTTGCTCTAAAACCTCCAATCCTTCAGCATTTGTGACACAGCCCTCTCATGGTTTTGTTCCTACCTGTCTAACCACACCTTTAGTGTAGCATTCTCTGGGGCTTCCTCTACCCCGTTACCACTTTCTGTTGGGATACCCCAAGGCTCTGTCCTCGGTCCCCTTCTCTTCTAAATCTACACATCATCATTAGGTTCCTTAATAAAATCCCTCAGGTTTCAATATTATTTGTATGCTAATGACACCCAAATCTACCTCTCTGCACCAGACCTATCCCCTTACTTGCAACCTGTGTCACTAACTGTCTTTCTCACATCTCATCTTGGATATCCTCTCACTACCATAAGCTAAATCTTTCCAAAACTGAGCTCCTTATCTTCCCCACTTCTTCAAAATTCTCCACCCTACATCTCTCTATAACTGTCGACAAGTTCATCATTACTCCTACCCCGCATGCCGATGTCTTGGGGTCACATTTGATTTAGATCTTTTTTACACTCCTCACATTCAGTCCTTAGCTAAATCCTGCCGCTTTCACCTTAAAAACATCTCTAAAATTAGACATTTCCTTACACAAGACACAACTAAGATTTTAATCCACTCTCTTATCCTTTTCCGCCTCGACTACTGCAACTTGGTCCTCTCTGGTTTCACTTGGTCCTCTCTGGTTTCCCAGGCTGCCGCCTAGTTCCTTTGCAATCCATAATGAATGGCTCTGCTAGGCTCATCTTCCTTACTCGTCACTCTTCATTTGGTGCACCTCTCTGCCAATCCCTGCTCTGGTTTCTTCTTGCCTCCAGAATGAAACACAAAATTCTCACTCTGACATACAAAGCCCTCAACTGCACTGCTCCCCCCCCCTACATCTCAGAACTTGTCTCCAGATACTCTCCCTCCCCTCTCCTTCACTTTACTCACAACCTCCTACTCTCCTCCTCTTTTGTTACCTCCACACATCCCCGTTTACAGGACTTCTCCAGACTGGCTCCCATCTTGTGGAACTCTCTGCCTTGCTCCACAAGACTCTCCCCTAATTTTTAAAGCTTTAAGCGCTCCCTAAAGACTCTACTGTTCAGGGATGCATACAACCTACACTAACATTTCCTAATCCCGTTCCTCTCCTCCATTGCTATCCCATTGAACCCCCTTAGCATGTAAGCCTAAGAGCCTAACTGCTTGCAGGTCACCTTCAAAAGAGCTGACTACAACAGTGCAACTTTCGACAGGGCCCTCTACCCATTTGATCCCTATAAATGTTACCTTATATACCACATATGTTTATAGCTCTGCGGAATCTGTTGGCGCTCTACAAAAACATGATAATAATATTAATTAATGAATGGCTATCAAACAAATAATATATTTTCTAAAAAATGTCAGCAGCACGTGCTGGTGTATTTAATTAAGTTAGCAATTTTTGGTATTTTAATTATATATTTTATTTATATAAGAGCACTGTTCATTTGTTTATGAATTATTCACAATTTATAACAGTATTATTTTCATTTTTAAATAGAAGAAATGTTAACGTGTGCTATTATCAAGTAACACTCAAATATTACATTTTGAATGTTAATATTCAAATTTTCAAATGTTGCATGTCATATTGGAATTCAAATTCGAAATGTAAAATTTAAATACAACTGATAAAGGGAAAATTAATGTTAAATGCTAGGCATCCAATATACCAAAATATGAATTAAATAAATAGTTTTCCCTTGGACTTCCTCACTAGCTCTGATTAATGTCTGCTAAGTCACAGCCGCAAAACTACTGGACAATTTAAAGGGACATGAAACCCAATTTTTTTCTTTCATGATTTAGAAAGAGCATGTAATTTTAAACAACTTTCTAATTTATTTCTATAATCTAATTTGCTTCATTCTCTTGATATCACTTGCTGAAAAGCATATCTAGATATGCTCAGTAGCTGCTGATTGGTTGCTGCACATAGAGGCCTTGTGTGATTGGCTCACACATGTGCATTGCTATTTCTTCAACAAATAATATCTAAAGAATTGAACAAATTAGATAATAGAAGTAAATTGGAAAGTTGTTTAAAATTGCATGCCCTATCTGAATCATGAAAGTTTAATTTTGACTAGACTGTCTCTTTAACAAAAGAGAATGAAGAAAATGTATCATAGGAGTAAATTACAAAGTTGCTTAAAACTGTATGCTCTATCTGAATCATGAAAGAAAAAAATGTTGCAATGTGGAGGGTTGATCTAACTTACTTCTTTATAAACAGATCCCAGAAGAGTTCCAATCTTTTCTCCTTATCAAAGACCATGAAAATGAGAACAGAGAGCCAAATAGGCTAGGAGTGACTTAAGGGTTAAGGCCTGAAGGGAGAGGGAAGAGTATAAGGAGAAGGGTTGAGGATAGCAACAATGTTGCTGTCTGGTGGGAGTGTCATCCTCCCTGATAAAAAGGCTCTGCACCAGGTTTTGGGCCTCTTCTTCACGTGGAACAGCTGTGAGTCCTTTTCCCTTCATCCATCCCTGTGTTCTGGTTAGCAGCGTGAGTATTTATGTCTTCCGTTAGGTTGCTATAGTATTCCCATGGCAACGCTAAGGTTTTTCGAGCCATCATTCATAAGAACTAGTGATGTCCCAAACTGTTCGCCCGCGAACGGTTCCCAGCGAACATACGGCTAGAATTAGAGTTTTGTAGGTAACGACCCGCGTAGCTAACGCTGGCTTTTTTCTGGCCGCACCTTTAAAATAACTCTGGTATTGAGAGTCCACCGAATGGCTGCGTTAGGCTCCAAAAAAGGAGCGTAGAGCATATTTAACGCAACTTCAACTCTCGATACCAGAGTTGCTTACGGACGCGGCCAGCCTCAAAAACGTGCTCGTGCACGATTCCCCCATAGGAAACAATGGGGCTGTTTGAGCTGAAAAAAAACCTAACACCTGCAAAAAGGCCGCGTTCAGCTCCTAACGCAGCCCCATTGTTGTCTATGGGGAAACACTTCCTACGTCTGCACCTAACACCCTAACATGTACCCCGAGTTTAAACACCCCTAACCTTACACTTATTAACCCCTATTCTGCCGCCCCTGCTATCGCTGACCCCTGCATATTATTATTAACCCCTAATCTGCCGCTCCGTAAACCGCCGCTACTTACATTATCCCTATGTACCCCTAATCTGCTGCCCCTAACACCGCCGACCCCTATATTATATTTATTAACCTCTAATCTGCCCCCCACAACGTCGCCTCCACCTGCCTACACTTATTAACCCCTAATCTGCCGACCGGACCGCACCGCTATTATAATAAAGTTATTAACCCCTAATCCGCCTCACTAACCCTATAATAAATAGTATTAACCCCTAATCTGCCCTCCCTAACATCGCCGACACCTAACTTCAAACATTAACCCCTAATCTGCCGACTGGAGCTCACCGCTATTCTAATAAATGTATTAACCCCTAAAGCTAAGTCTAACCCTAACACTAACACCCCCCTAAATTAAATATAATTTTAATCTAACGAAATTAATTAACTCTTATTAAATAAATTATTCCTATTTAAAGCTAAATACTTACCTGTAAAATAAATCCTAATATAGCTACAATATAAATTATAATTATATTATAGCTATTTTAGGATTAATATTTATTTTACAGGTAACTTTGTATTTATTTTAACCAGGTACAATAGCTATTAAAAAGTGTAGAAAACTATTTAATAGCTAAAATAGTTAAAATAATTACAAAATTACCTGTAAAATAAATCCTAACCTAAGTTACAATTAAACCTAACACTACACTATCAATAAATTAATTAAATAAAATACCTACAATTATCTACAATTAAACCTAACACTACACTATCAATAAATTAATTAAATACAATACCTACAAATAACTACAATGAAATAAACTAACTAAAGTACAAAAAATAAAAAAGAACTAAGTTACAAAAAATAAAAAAATATTTACAAACATAAGAAAAATATTACAACAATTTTAAACTAATTACACCTACTCTAAGCCCCCTAATAAAATAACATAGCCCCCCAAAATAAAAAAATGCCCTACCCTATTCTAAATTACTAAAGTTCAAAGCTCTTTTACCTTACCAGCCCTAAACAGGGCCCTTTGCGGGGCATGCCCCAAGAAATTCAGCTCTTTTTCCTGTAAAAAAAAACATACATTACCCCCCCCCAACATTACAACCCACCACCCACATACCCCTAATCTAACCCAAACCCCCCTTAAATAAACCTAACACTAAGCCCCTGAAGATCTTCCTACCTTATCTTCACCATACCAGGTATCACCGATCCATCCTGGCTCCGATATCTTCATCTAAGCCCAAGCAGGGGCTAGACATCCATCATCCGACGGCTGAAGAAGTCCAGAAGAGGCTCCAAAGTCTTCATCCTATCCGGGAAGAAGAGTAGATCCGGACCAGCAACCATCTTCTTCCAAGCGGCATCTTCTATCTTCATCCGGTAAGGACCGGCTCCATCTTGAAGACCTCCACCGCGGACCCATCTTCTTCCGACGACGACTTCCCGACGAATGACGGTTCCTTTCAGGGACGTCATCCAAGATGGCGTCCCTCGAATTCTGATTGGCTGATAGGATTCTATCAGCCAATCGGAATTAAGGTAGGAAAATTCTGATTGGCTGATGGAATCAACCAATCAGAATCAAGTTCAATCCGATTGGCTGATCCGATCAGCCAATCAGATTGAGCTCGCATTCTATTGGCTGATCGGAACAGCCAATAGAATGCGAGCTCAATCTGATTGGCTGATTGAATCAGCCAATCGGATTGAACTTGATTCTGATTGGCTGATTCCATCAGCCAATCAGAATTTTCCTACCTTAATTCCGATTGGCTGATAGAATCCTATCAGCCAATCGGAATTCGAGGGACGCCATCTTGGATGACGTCCCTTAAAGGAACCGTCATTCGTCGGGAAGTCGTCGTCGGAAGAAGATGGGTCCGCGTGGAGGTCTTCAAGATGGAGCCGGTCCTCATCGGATGAAGATAGAAGATGCCGCTTGGAAGAAGATGGTTGCTGGTCCGGATCTACTCTTCTTCCCTGATAGGATGAAGACTTTGGAGCCTCTTCTGGACTTCTTCAGCCGTCGGATGATGGATGTCTAGCCCCCGCTTGGGCTTAGATGAAGATATCGGAGCCAGGACGGATCGGTGATACCTGGTATGGTGAAGATAAGGTAGGAAGATCTTCAGGGGCTTAGTGTTAAGTTTATTTAAGGGGGGTTTTGGTTAGATTAGGGGTATGTGGGTGGTGGGTTGTAATGTTGGGGGGGGTATTGTATGTTTTTTTTTACAGGAAAAAGAGCTGAATTTCTTGGGGCATGCCCCGCAAAGGGCCCTGTTCAGGGCTGGTAAGGTAAAAGAGCTTTGAACTTTAGTAATTTAGAATAGGGTAGGGCATTTTTTTATTTTGGGGGGCTTTGTTATTTTATTAGGGGGCTTAGAGTAGGTGTTATTAGTTTAAAATTGTTTTAATATTTTTCTTATGTTTGTAAATATTTTTTTTATTTTTTGTAACTTAGTTCTTTTTTATTTTTTGTACTTTAGTTAGTTTATTTCATTGTAGTTATTTGTAGGTATTGTATTTAATTAATTTATTGATAGTGTAGTGTTAGGTTTAATTGTAGATAATTGTAGGTATTTTATTTAATTAATTTATTGATAGTGTAGTGTTAGGTTTAATTGTAGATAATTGTAGGTATTTTATTTAATTTATGTATTGATAGTGTAGTGTTAGGTTTAATTGTAACTTAGGTTAGGATTTATTTTACAGGTAATTTTGTAATTATTTTAACTATTTTAGCTATTAAATAGTTCTTAACTATTTAATAGCTATTGTACCTGGTTAAAATAAATACAAAGTTACCTGTAAAATAAATATAAATCCTAAAATAGCTATAATATATTTATAATTTATATTGTAGCTATATTAGGATTTATTTTACAGGTAAGTATTTAGCTTTAAATAGGAATAATTTATTTAATAAGAGTTAATTAATTTCGTTAGATTAAAATTATATTTAAGTTAGGGGGTGTTAGTGTTAGGGTTAGACTTAGCTTTAGGGGTTAATACATTTATTAGAATAGCGGCGAGATTCGGTCGGCAGATTAGGGGTTAATAATTGAAGTTAGGTGTCGGCGATGTTAGGGAGGGCAGATTAGGGGTTAATAAATATAATATAGGGGTCGGCGGTGTTAGGGGCAGCAGATTAGGGGTACATAGCTATAATGTAGCTGGCGGCGGCATGCGGACGGCAGATTAGGGGTTAATAAGTGTAGGTAGCTGGCTGCGACGTTGTGGGGGGCAGGTTAGGGGTTAATAAATATAATATAGGGGTCGGCGGTGTTAGGGGCAGCAGATTAGGGGTACATAAGTATAACGTAGGTGGCGGTCGGCAGATTAGGGGTTAAAAAAATTTAATCGAGTGTGGGCGATGTCAGGGGGCCTTGGTTTAGGGGTAAATAGGTAGTTTATGGGTGTTAGTGTACTTTAGAGCACAGTAGTTAAGAGCTTTATAAACCGGCGTTAGCCCAGAAAGCTCTTAACTACTGACTTTTTTCTGCGGCTGGAGTTTTGTCGTTAGAATTCTAACGCTCACTTCAGATACGACTCTAAATACCGGAGTTAGAAAGATCCCATTGAAAAGATAGGATACGCAATTTACGTAAGGGGATCTGCGGTATGGAAAAGTCGCGGCTGAAAAGTGAGCGTTAGACCCTTTTTTGACTGACTCCAAATACCGGCGGTAGCCTAAAACCAGCGTTAGGAGCCTCTAACGCTGGTTTTCATGGCTACCGCCAAAGTCTAAATCTAGGCCATAGCTTGTTCGCGTTCGCGGCTGCGGGCGAACACAAGGCGATCCGCCCCCTATGTGTCATCATTGAGGAAACTTTGACCCTGTATGTCACAGCCGTCTGACACATTAGAGCCAATCAACATCAGACACTCCCTCACAGACCCTCCCAGCTACTTGGAAGCCGCCATTTTAGACTCATAACGACCTTGCTTACTTATTGAGAGGACGTGTTGTGTTTGTGCTCCTGACATTATAGGGAAATACATAGCTAGGTTAGTGTTTTTAGTGTCCACTACAACCCAGAAGGACTCCACTTATCTCTGCTGCAAGGACAGCACCCCAAAAAGCCCTTTTTAGGGCTATATTTCGTGACGTTTTTTTTTTTTTTTTTTTTTTTTTCGTATTTTTATTAGCATTTGCCTGGCTTTCAGCCTGTGTGTTTAAGGCTCACAGCATATGCTGTGATTACTGCCACCACTGATATCTCCCTAACAACATTAGTTTAAATTTAACTAACCAAAAATTTTAATTATTTTGCTAGTGCAATTTTTTTTCATTTTCTATCAGGCCTGTGTCACACAGCATATACTCTGGTTCATTGCTCAGTGCCAGCCACCAGTGTTAATATCCGTTTATAACATTATTTGAAATTTTAAAAAAATAATAATAATAATTTTGCTAGTGTAATCTAATTACATTTTCTATCAGGCCTGTGTCTGTCAGGCTCACTCAGCATTAATATACCTAATTTTTTTTCAGTCTTTTGGTTAATTGGTCTGTGCCAGGCAGCCACCACTCATATCTTCTTCACCTTAATTTAAATATATATAAAAAAAAAGTTTAAATTTTTTTGATAGTGTAATCTAATATCATTTTCTATCAGGCCTGTGTGTTTTGCTGATATACAGAGCCTACTCTGTTTACTTGCTGCCCTCCCTAGTCTATGAGCCACGACTCATATGTGTTTAACCTTTTTTTAATTTCCCCCCCAAAAAAATAATTTAAATCATTTTTCTAGTGTAATCTATCTAATAGTATTTTCTATCAGGCGTGTGTGTATCTGACTTACAGAGCCTACTGTTTTTAATAGCTGCCCTTCCAAGGCTATCAGCCACGACTCATATGTATGTGCTTAACTTTTTTCTTTAAATTCCCCCAAAAAAGTCTTTAAATCATTATGCTAGTGTAATCTAATTTTATTTTCTATCAGGCCTGTGTCTAAATGTCTATCTGACTTACACAGCATACTGTTGTTAATTGCTGCCCTACGTAGCAGCCAGCCAGTGTGACCACTCATCTGTGCATTGCACTTCTTAACATAATTTTAATATTAAAATCTAAAATTTTAAAATATTTTGCTAGTGTAATCTAACTTAATTTTCTATCAGGCCTGTGTTTTTGTCACTTACACAGCATACTGTGTTAAATTGCTGCCCTACCTACCATCCACGACTCATATCTGCCAGCCTGTGTGCCAGGCCCAACTAGCCAATTAGTGGCACCAATCATAATTCTTGTTACAGTATCAAAAAAATTAAAAATCATAATTTTTTGGACTGCAAATATTCAGTCTACTAGTGCCATTGAATTGCAGTTTCCTCCTGCCTGGCAGCCTGTGTGCCAGGCACAAACTAGCCAATTAGTGCCACCAATCCTAGTTGTTGTAAAAGTATTGTTAATCTTTAAAATTCCAAATTGATCGCTTGTGATTCATCAGTTTGCTCGTGCCATTGAATTGCACTTTCCTCCTGCCTGCCAGCGTGTTTTTCAGGCCAACTTGCCAATTAGTGGAACCAATCAAAATTCTTGTAACAGTATGTAAAAAAATAAAAATCATTCTGAAGGGCTGAGCGAACGGCCGACCTAGATGGCCGCACTGCACTGAGGCTCCGTGTGCAGACTGGGTGCCGTCGATAATTAAAGTGGCACAAAATGTTTTAAAAGGCAAGAACTAAGTGGGAACACTGTTTTGAAGCTCTTTCCGACAGACTAACGTGACCTTTTGAGCAGTCGGGTGCAATACCGAACTCCGGGCCAAACAGAAGGGGCTGCGGCCTACCACAGAGAGCACAGCACTTGCCGCGTGTGTAGTAGGCAGAACAACTGAGCCTATCTGCGGCTGATCTCAGGCTGAACCCATAACGAGTGAGACCTGGGTCCCCAGACAGGAGCCCTAGAGGCAGCGGACAACAGATAACTGCGGTCTCCAGCAGAGGCAACTGCGACACGTCGCAAACACACAGAGATCAACTGTGTAATGTATATGTAGATATGGAACGACACATTGTTTACCTGATTACATATGTACACTGACAAAACCCCGCTGTCTAAGCTGTAGAGACAATACATCAAGTCAGGGTAGCTACATGGCCCGCATAACTGAGAGATCCGCTGAGCTAATTGAATGTACACTAACAAAACAAAATGGCGATGACAGCAAATATGCATAATGGAACAGTGACACGGCATTAGTAAACACAGTCTGCTGCATACAGCTGCATAGTGAGACATATTTGGTACAGCTACTGAGCAAGACATTCTGAGAATTACTAAAGTGACCAGATCCTGCTAGCCCTATACCACGCAATAAATGAGAAGCACCACTTTTTAAAATCCCTTTTTTTTTTAAAAAAAAATCCTTCTCTAAATCACAGAACCACTCCAACAGGGACTTTTACATGCTACTAGGCCTTATTTGAGTCGATCACATATATACATATATCCTGTACCCCCACTCCCTTTCCCGCCACACGGCATGGTGGCGGGTCATACCCAGCTTCCTTTCTCCGTGATCACCCTGTGAGGGTCAACTTCCCTGGGGGTACGGATATTTTCGGGCCAAACAACGAGAACATTTGCCAAACAATAGCAAGTCATCATGTCGCAGAGAAAAAACACCCGACAAGATAAGGCTTTAAAGACACCGCAGGCTAATCAGGGAGCGGTACATGAGTTCTTTAGGCAAATGGACCAAGCAGCTCACAAAACGGTCGCTAGTACCCCACAAGATCCCACCACAAGTGACCACACTGACACCTCAGTTGCTTCTAACTGCTCGCCACCTACAGAACAAGAATTAGAAAACGACCCCCCTATTACCTATAAAGCCATGGCGGCCCTAATTGAACAAGTAAAGTCGTGCATTAAAGAGGAATGTGCAGACCTGAAGAGGGAATTGAATGACCTCGGTCACAGAGTCGACTCATTAGAAGAGCACGAGTACGTGATGGCACAAAAAATAGCAAAACTTGCAACAAGTCAAACGCAACAATTTCAGCACATAACTGATTTAGAAGACAAGATTGACGATTTAGAAAATCGCTCAAGAAGAGGCAATTTACGTTTTAGGGGAGTCCCAGAGACAATCCTGAACAACGAACTCCAGGAATATTTACAGGCCCTATTTGCAGAGATACTGGGAGAAGAGGCGATGGAGGACTCAATTATACCACTTGACAGAGCACATCGCACCCTCCGGCCAAAACCACCAGATGACTCCCCGCCAAGAGACATTGTAGTACATTTTCAGAACTATAAGCAAAAGGAAGAGATCTACAACATAACCAGAAAATGACAAGCTATAAGCTTCCAGGGCCACAAAATCCAGATCTACCAAGACCTATCTGTGAGAACATTGCAAAAGCGTAGAGAATTTCAGACTCTTACATCTCACTTAAGATCACTACGTATCCCCTACAGATGGGGCTTCCCTACGTCAGTTATAACAATGAAAAACGGTAAGAAGATGGAATGCACTTCTCTGTCAGACATAAACAGATTCTGCAACCTGATGAATATTCCACACCCTTCTAATGCAGACTCCCAGTCACAACAAGAGAAGCAGAAAATCCAGGGTAGCCCTAAATCCCAAAGGCGTCCAAACCCTGACTTATTAAATAAGCAGAATAAACGAAGGCAACTACTACAGATTGAAGCTGACACAATGGACACAGACTCACTTGGATAAGTACTTTTGATTACCCACTTTGTTTCTAGCTGTGTTGCCCATACGGCATAGATGGTTGAAGTGATTACTGAGAGTCTTACACCTTTACACAATGTTTGCAGGATGAACGTATATACACTTGTAAAAAGGGCGATATCCTAGTCTTGCCCTTATTGGTATTCATTATATTTACTTGGATCTCAACCTGGTCTTAAACCTAACTAAATTGTCTCAAAGTTAAGACTGTTTACAACACACAAGCACAACAATCATATGATTGGCTCTGTAACGAGCTCTGTTTTATGTTGTTTTACTAAATGTGCTTCTTCCTATAGAACCTTATAGACATGTGCATGGCAAAAAAATTCGGTTCGGTTCGGATCGATTCGGAATTTTTCGAAGTTCGGATCGATTCGAATTCGGAAAATTATGAATCGATTCGTTTCGGATTCGTTTTGGATTCATTCGGATACGAAGAAATTCGGCTGGATTCGGTTCGTTTCGGTTCGATTCGGTTCGTAAATTCAGCATTTCGGTAAGTGTTAGGTGGGATTAGACTAGTATTATACTGTATATTAGGTGTTAACCTAACATACTGTACAATACTAGTGTAATCCCAATGGCCATCCGAATTTACGAATCAATTCGGTTCAATTCGGTTCGATTCGGAAAATTCGGCAGAATTTTAATTCGGAAATTCGGTTCGATCCGAATTTTCCGAATTTTCCGAATTTCCGAATCGAACCGAAACGAATAGCACATGTCTAGAACCTTAACTTGAAGGGTTTTATTGCAAGAGGATTCTGTTATTTTGTTATGTTTACTGTTATCAATGTTTGCATACATTTTTTAACTGTTTTATCTATTCTTATACTCAAATATGATCAAAGGCAGGCAGCTCCCTTTAATACCTAAACACCCAGTAACGTAGATTCATATCAACTCACGTTATAAAGTAAAGCATTTTAGGACTGAAGTTTTAGACTCACGAAGCAAAGACCGTCAGCATGACGTCCCATCCCCTTACAGTACCTAACATGTGACCGAGGGCTATGATTAAAATATAGCACTAGGTAGCTCCACACAAAGCTGAATATCCCCCATTAAATAATTGTCACATTACAAAATCTAAACAAAAACACTTAGACACCCGGTCTGTAAAAAAGCCCCCAACTTTAAACCTCAGACCTTAAATCGTGAGCTCTGCACTCTGGAGTTCAGATTTCGGACTCTGGACTGCAGGCTTTATTCCATCACTTTCACTCTCTGATTTCACCTCACTTCTGCTTTTACTCTAATCTTTAATATACTTACATAAATCTCTCCCTGAATACCCTTTCCCCGGTACCTACATTCCTAAATACACCATCTACACCACCTTAACTCAGCCCAGTACATCGACTAGGTTAGGTTAGCTCTTCCTTAGTACCATAGCACGACAGTCTTTCCGCACCATGACCCAAAACCTTAATAGGAGAGAGGGCACACTGCAAATTGCAACCCAAAATGTTAACGGATTCCTCTCAGCAGAGAAACGCTCCATAGCTTTTCATGACTTCTATAAAAGGAAAGTAGATGTGGCCATGACTCAGGAAACCCATTTCACTAGACATAAAGAACCCACGTTATCCAAGAGATACTTTGACCAGCATTATTGTAACTCAGGCCCACATAGGAAAAATGGAGTGTGCATCTCGTTTAGACGCAACACCCCCTTTGAACTTTTGCAGCGGTACGTAGATAAGGAAGGTAGGATGATAGTCCTAGTTGGACTTTGCTACGGGACCCCGGTAACGTTTGCCAACATATATGCTCCAAACAAACCTACCATTCACTTTTACAAATCAGTGATTAACATTCTTCTAGACAACGCTAAGGGCCCGATTATACTTGGAGGTGACTTTAACTTTCCCATGCAACCTGCACTAGACACATCAACAGGAAGGTCATACTTACGCAAAAACACCCTGAAAAATAATTATATGGCCCTACAATCCATAAACCTTTTTGACACTTGGAGAATAGCGCACACAAACAAGAGGGACTATACCTTTTTTTCTCATCCGCAACATTAATATTCTCGATTGGATTACATCCTGAGCAGTCAGGCTCTCCTTTCGAGCATGATACACTCAAAGATAACCATACACCTTGGTCCGACCATAGCATGGTTACCACAACATTCAGATGGATGGGCAGGACACGGAACACATTTAATTGGAGACTTAACGACTCCCTGCTCACTAGTCAGGAAATAGTTGACGAGCTTAAAGCGTCTTCAGAGGAGTTTTTCTCCCTGAATAAACCAGAGGACACGTCGTCCGTGAACAACTGGGAGGCATACAAATGTTACATACGTGGCATCCTAATAAAACATAATGCCAAGCAGAAAAAAATATATGCGGCTCAATTCTCCGAGTTAACTACTGAATTGACCACGTACGAAACAATGCATAAAGCAGATCCAAAATCTAACACAAAGCTCGTTAAACTAAACGAAGCAAGAGAAAACCTTAACAAATTCCTAACACAAAGAGCGCATATGAGAGCCCTTACCACTAAATCTAAATTCTTCGCGGACAGTAACAAAGCAGGTCGCATGTTAGCTAGGTCACTCAAAAAGCAGAAATACCCTACTTTTATTAAGTCCCTTAAAGTAACTTCAGATAAACACACATCTAAAATTGAGGAGATCACAAACGCGTTTATCTCCTACTACACAAAATTATACAATATAGCAAATATTACAACACAAGATGCACAGCTCAACTTAGATTCCTTCTTGGCGGAGGTAACTACACCCTCCCTTACGGAGGATGACAGACAAATGCTAGATTCCCCTATTACAATAAGAGAAATTATGTTGGTGATCAAGTCACTACCTGGTGGAAAGTCTCCAGGTCCGGATGACATTACTGCGAGATTATACCAGTTTCTACAGGAGCAATTAAGCCCACATCTCTGCTTGCTCTTTACGGACATAGACCGAGGCAAAGCTCTCCCTAGCACCCTACTAGAGGCGTTAATAACAGTGATCCCGAAGCCGAATAAAGCTACAGATATTGTAGGTAACTATAGGCCAATATCGCTCATCAATATAGATATGAAAATATACGCCAAAATTCTAGCAAACCGTATAAACACAGTTCTGCCTAAAATAATCCATCCGGACCAGGTGGGCTTCATTAGGGGACGAGAAGCCAAAGATAATTCTATAAGACTTCTTCATTCTTTGCAATATGCCCGTGACAACCATACCCCGATGTTCTTGCTATCCACCGACGCAGAAAAAGCTTTCGACAGGGTGGACTGGCAATTTATGTGGGCCACCCTGTCGAAGTTTGGCTTCTCCGAAATGTTTGTTAAAAGAATACAGGCCCTGTACAATCACCCGAGCGCTAGAGTAAAGATCAATGACGTTATCTCCCAATCGTTTGCTATATCTAATGGCACACGACAAGGGTGCCCGCCGTCGCCCTTGCTATTCGCAGTAGAAATACTGGCAATACAAGTGAGGAATAACCCACATATTCAGGGCATAAAACTAGGTGAAATAGATCAGAAATGCCTCCTGTTCACGGACGACGTGATTTTCACATTACAGTCACCAACAACCACACTACCGGCACTGATGGAAACATTGGAGAACTATAAGCAAGTCTCTAATTTTTCTATTAATATGGACAAATCTGGCCTAATGCCAATCAATTTAACATCACAAGAAGTCGAAACCATAGCGCATATAGGAAGGTTTAGCATAACAGATAAACTTCAATACTTAGGAATAGTTATATCGAAAGACACTGACAAACTATTCACGGATAACTTTCTCGCACTCCAAACACGCACCAAAAATTTAATGGAAACCTGGCATAAACAGGGACATCTATCCTGGTTTGGAAGAATTAACACAGTTAAAATGATGATCATACCCAAATATTTATATATCTTTCAGACGCTCCCACTGGCTCTTCCAAACTCATATCTTAAAACACAACAAAAGTTAATTAATTCATTTATCTGGTCGTATAAACACTCTAGAGTGGCCCAACACACATTATACCTTAGCAAAGAGGACGGGGGTCTTAATGTTCCTAATATTACCAACTATTATAGAGCAGCACACTTAGCAAGAATAATTTCTTGGAATCACGCACCCTCCGCAAAAATATGGATACAGATAGAAGGTCATTTGTCCCAGGCTAGAAATATGAGAGACTTACCCTGGCTCCCTAAAGCCTCGAGACCAAATATGATACAGCGCAATGATTATATTAGAGCTACACTCGAAGTATGGGATTATGTCATAACTCATATAAAGGGAGTATCAACTGTACTATCTCCGCTAACCCCACTACTTAACAACCATTTGTTCTTACAACATAGCAGGTTTACCCACATTAACCCAGTAAGGCACTTGCAGAACCTTCCAATATACCTATTCGCAGGTCCAATGTGCATAAAAGATAGAACCGTACTAGAAGAAGAGCTAGGACCCCCATTTCATAGCTGGTACACATACCTGCAAATTAGACATGCTATATATAATAACCCATGCAAGAGGGACACCCTCAGACCACTAACCACATTTGAGCAACTATGTATCAACCCTGACATTACAAAAGCTCACCTGTCCATGGTATATAAAATTCTTAGGAATAAATTCCCTGAGACACGCCCTTTATACCTGGATAGGTGGTCAGAGGAAATACCACATGACCTATGCGAAGAGGATCTGAAGCGCTGTTTCCGCAATATACACTCTTCCTCAACCTCCCTATTATTATCAGAACTAAACTATAAAATCATGGCCCGTTGGTACTTAACTCCACATCGCCTTCGAGTTATCTATCCGACGGCCTCATCTAGCTGTTGGAGAAGGTGCAGTGAGACGGGCACCATGGTGCACATTTGGTGGTCTTGCCCGAACTTAACCATATTCTGGCAACAAGTGGCTCAACATATGAGCGAAACGCTAAACACAGAAATTACGCTAAATCCACATATCATCCTCCTTAACCATGCCCCAAAACTCTCTTGTGCCTATAGGAAAAAATTATTTCTGATAATGCTGACATGTGCTAAGAGATTAATCCCCAGGTTATGAAAGTCAGTAGAAACTCCCACAATAGCCCAATGGGTTACGGAGGTCAACCATGTGATACTGTTAGAGAAAATGCACTACTGCTACCTAGGTAAACGAGAGATGATAACTAATGTACAGTTTATCTGGGAGCAAAGACCTCATAGTACCCCTTAAAATAGTTTTAGCATAAGAGGATGAACACCTTGAATTGTTTACTGGGTTTGAAAGATGAATATGCAAAATGTTAGTTGCTAGTTAGACCATAAGACCATTACTATAGCTCTCAATTTATTGGTACGAACTTGTTGATGTACGACCTGACTCCCCTTCTCCTAGACTCTCTATCCCCTATCCTTTTTATTACGCAATCTAACTCCCACAGTTCACCTTGAACAAATTAGTGAGCTGCGGAATATTATTTTAGCTCATTCAATTTAGACTGTCTTTTCTTCTCCCTTTTTTTTTTCTAATAATCTCTATATTTTTCTTTTTATCCCTCATTTATCCTACCTCCCCCTCCCCCGCCACCCACAAAAAAGCTGGGCCATTGGTTTACTGATACTTTACAATGCTTAACTTGTTGATATTGTAATATTGCTTATTTGTCTACTATGTCAAGAAAAATTTATATTGATTTGTTGTAACCCAATGAACCTTATTCTAATAAAAACTACTTAAACATAAAAAAAAAAAAAATCATAATTTTTTGGACTGCAAATATTCAGTCTCCTAGTGCCATTGAATTGCATTTTACTCCTGCCTGCCAGCCTGTGTGCCAGGCCGACTTTCAAAATATTTACACCAATCATATTTGTTCTTAATAATTAAAAATTAAAATTTTTGGTAATTGTTCTGAATCCTCAGTTTGCTCGTGCCATTGAATTGCACTTTCCTCCTGCCTTGCAGCCTGTGTACCAGGCCCACCTAGCCAATTATTCCCAGAAATCATATTTCTTTTAACAGTATTGCAAAAATTGTCAATCATCACTGTTTTGACTGTCAGTATTCAGTCTCCTAGTGTCCTTGAATTGCATTTACCTCCTGCCTTGCAGCCTGTGTGCCAGGCCGTCTTGCCAACTATTTACACCAATCATAATTGTTGTCACAGTATTGTTACTAATTAAAATTAAAAGTTTTTTTATTCTTGTTCTTAATCCTCAGTTTGCTGGTGCCATTGAATTGCACTTTTCTCCTGCCTGCCAGCCTGTGTGCCAGGCCGACTTTCAAAATATTTACACCAATCATATATGTTGTCACAGTATTCTTAATAATTAAAAATTAAATTTTTTGGTAATAGTTGTTCTCAATCCTCAGTTTGCTCGTGCCATTGAATTGCACTTTCCTCCTGCCTTGCAGCCTGTGTGCCAGGCCCACCTAGCCAATTATTCCCAGCAATCATATTTCTTTTAACAGTATTGCAAAAATTGTCAATCATCACTGTTTTGACTGTCAGTATTCAGTCTCCTAGTGTCCTTGAATAGCATTTACCTCCTGCCTTGCAGCCTGTGTGCCAGGCCGTCTTGCCAACTATTTACACCAATCATAATTGTTGTCACAGTATTGTTACTAATTAAAATTAAAAAAAATTTGATTCTTGTTCTTAATCCTCAGTTTGCTCGTGCCATTGAACTGCACTTTTACCCTGCCTGCCAGCCTGTGTGCCAGGCCGACTTTCAAAATATTTACACCAATCATATATGTTGTCACAGTATTCTTAATAATTAAAAATTAAAATTTTTGGTAATAGTTGTTCTCAATCCTCAGTTTGCTCGTGCCATTGAATTGCACTTTCCTCCTGCCTTGCAGCCTGTGTACCAGGCCCACCTAGCCAATTATTCCCAGCAATCATATTTCTTTTAAAAGTATTGCAAAAATTGTCAATCATCACTGTTTTGACTGTCAGTATTCAGTCTCCTAGTGTCCTTGAATTGCATTTACCTCCTGCCTGCCAGCCTTTTGTGCCAGGCAGTCTTGCCAACTATTTACACCAATCATAATTGTTGTCACAGTATTGTTACTAATTACAATTAAAAGTTTTTTGATTCTTGTTCTTAATCCTCAGTTTGCTCGTGCCATTGAATTGCACTTTTCTCCTGCCTGCCAGCCTGTGTGCCAGACCTACTTTCAAAATATTTACACCAATCATATTTGTTGTCACAGTATTCTTAAAAATTAAAAATTAAATTTTTTGGTAATTGTTGTTCTGAATCCTCAGTTTGCTCGTGCCATTGAATTGCACTTTCCTCCTGCCTTGCAGCCTGTGTGCCAGGCCCACCTAGCCAATTATTCCCAGCAATCATATTTCTTTTAACAGTATTGCAAAAATTGTCAATCATCACTGTTTTTACTGTCAGTATTCAGTCTCCTAGTGTCCTTGAATTGCATTTACCTCCTGCCTTGCAGCCTGTGTGCCAGGCCGTCTTGCCAACTATTTACACCAATCATAATTGTTGTCACAGTATTGTTACTAATTAAAATTTAAACATTTTTGATTGTTGTTCTTAATCCTCAGTTTGCTCGTGCCATTGAATTGCACTTTTCTCCTGCCTGGCAGCCTGTGTGCCAGGCCTACTTTAAAAATATTTACACCAATCATATTTGTTGTCACAGTATTCTTAATAATTAAAAATTAAAATTGTTGGTAATAGTTGTTCTGAATCCTCAGTTTGCTCATGCCATTGAATTGCACTTTCCTCCTGCCTTGCAGCCTGTGTGCCAGGCCCACCTAGCCAATTATTCCCAGCAATCATATTTCTTTTAACAGTATTGCAAAAATTGTCAATCATCACTGTTTTGACTGTCAGTATTCAGTCTCCTAGTGTCCTTGAATTGCATTTACCTCCTGCCTGCCAGCCTTTTGTGCCAGGCCGTCTTTCCAACTATTTACACCAATCATAATTGTTGTCACAGTATTGTTACTAATTACAATTAAAAGTTTTTTGATTCTTGTTCTTAATCCTCAGTTTGCTCGTCACATTGAATTGCACTTTTCTCCTGCCTGCCAGCCTGTGTGCCAGGCCCAACTATCCAATTAGTGCAAGCAATCATATTTCTTTTAACAGTATTGCAAAATTTGTCAATCATCACTGTTTTGACTGTCAATCTGCAGTCTACTAGTGCCCTTGAATTGCATTTTCCTCCTGCCTGCCTGCCTGCCTGTGTGCCAGTCCCAACTAGCCAATTAGTGCCACCAATCATATTTATTGTAACAGGATTGGAATTTTTGTTAATCATAACTGTTTTGACTGTGATTCCTCAGTCTCCTAGTGCCATTGAATTGCAGTTTTCTTTCTCCCAGCGTGTGTGCCAGACAGGCCCATTTGCCAACTAGTGCCAACAATCATATTTGTTGTCACAGTACTTTTAATATTTTAAAAAATTAACAATTTCTGATTTTTAAAACATCTGTCTTTTTTGTTGTTGTCAGTCTCACAGCGTATACTGTGCCAACTTTCACAGTGCCACCACTCATATAATTGGTGTAATAGTATTGTTAGTGTCCATTTTTAAAAAAATGACAGGCAGAGGCAGGTCACCCCGCAGGTTCCGTGGTCGTGGTGCTGTGATTCCTTTAGACCCTACAAATATGCACATTGTTCAGATGCCGGGTGCCAGGGGGGACGCGAAAAGTTCTGAGGAGGACCTAGTTGAATGGCTAACACAGGACACCCAATCTTCTTCAGCTTCCGCTGCTAGTCCTCCTAACCTTGACGCACCATCTACGTCCAGCTGTGCTTTGGGCAGGTCTCAAGTGACCAGTGCCACTCCCCCGCCAGTCGTCACCACCAACACTAGCACCACAGCTGCTTCACTTGATCTGTCACAGAAGTTATTGACACATCAGTTGGAAGAAATGAGTGATGCGCAACCATCATTGACAGAGGATGTAGATAATAGTGATCAGTCTCAGTCAGGCAGCATTACCGACATGGAGGTACGGTGTGATGCTGATGATGTTGTACCCGCTGCTGCTTCCTTTCTCGATGTGTCAGATTCAAGTGAAGCGTTTGATGATGATGTGTCGGCGGATATCACGTGGGTGCCTGCTAGAAGAGAAGAAGAAGAGGGGGAAAGTTCAGATGGGGAGACAGAGAGGAGGAGGAGACGATTTGGAAGCATGGGGAGGTCGTCTCAAGGAGCTATTGGCACAGTCAGACAGCATGCATCGGCACCCGGGGTCAGCCAGACAGCATGTCGACACACATCAACGCATGCTGTTGCCACCACCAGAATGCCGTCATCGCAGAGCTCAGCAGTGTGGCATTTTTTTTGTGTGTCTGCCTCTGACAACAGCGATGCCATTTGCAACCTGTGCCAAAAGAAACTGAGTCATGGGAAGTCCAACACCCACCTAGGTACAACTGCTTTGCGAAGGCACATGGTCTCCCATCACAAAGGCCGATGGGAAGAACACATGAGTAGAAGCAACACACAAAGTGAAAGCTGCCCTCTTCCTCCTGCTCCAGCATCTTCAGCCACGTCAACCAGTGCTGTTCTCCTTGCCCCCTCTCAACCATCCTCCACTCAGTCTCTCTTACGTAGCAGTTCCTGGTCATCTGCCCACAGTCAGCTGTCTGTCAAGGACATATTTGAGCGTAAGAAGCCAATTTCTCAAAGTCACCCCCTTGCCCGGCGTCTGACAGCTGGCTTGTCTGAACTCTTAGCCTGCCAGCTTTTACCATACACCGCAGTGGAAGGTACCTGGCAGAAATTTCTTTTCACAAAAGGCCATCCCAAACCTGTACTCTGTTGTGAGAAAGGAAGTTATGGCATGTCTGGCACACAGCGCAAAGCATGGTCAGGGCAGGTATATCACCTACACTGCACATTGGGTAAACCTGCTGAAGTCTGACAAGCATGGAATGCGTGACTCTGCAGAAGAGTTGGTGACACTGCCACGACTTGCAGGCAGGCCTGCTGCTACCTCCTCTACTCCTCCTACTCCATCCTCTTCCATAATCTCTTCCTCGACTGAGTCCTCTTCAACTTCTGCGTCTTGCTCCACATCTATGGCACCCCCCAGCTCCCCAGGTACTATGCTACATCCCAGGTATGGCAGTGTCACGCCGTCTTGGGGTTGACTTGCCTGAAAGCGGAGAGTCACACCGCACCAGCACTCCTGACCGCCCTGAACGCACAGGTAGATTAGTGGCTGACTACGCACCAACTGGAGATTGGCAAGGTTGTTTCTGACAATGAAAGTTATTTGGTGGCGGTATTGAAATTGGGCAAGTTGACACATGTGCCGTGCATGGCACATGTGTGTAATCTTATTGTACAACGATTTGTCCATAAGTACCCAGGCTTACAGGACGTCCTGAAGCAGGCCCGGAAGGTGTGTGGCCATTTCAGGCGTTCCTACACGGCCATGGCGCACTTGTCCGATATCCAGTGTTGAAACAACCTGCCAGTGAGGCGCTTGATTTGCGACAGCCCGACACGGTGGAATTCAACACTCCTAATGTTTGACTGCCTGCTCCAACAAGAAAAAGCTGTTAATGAGTATTTGTATGACCGGGGTGCTAGGACAGCCTCTGGGGAGCTGGGGATATTTTTTCCAAATTACTGGACGCTAATGCGCAATGCCTGTAGGCTCATGCGTCCTTTTGAGGAGGTGACAAACCTTGTCAGTCGCACCGAAGGCACTATCAGCGACATCATACCATTTGTTTTCTTCCTGGAGCGTGCCCTGCAAAGAGTGCTGGATCAGGCCGTAGATGAGCGTTAAGAGGAAGAGGAAGAGTTGTGGTGTCCATCACCCCCACAAACAGACTTATCAGCATTGCTTGCTGGACCTGCGGCAACGCAGGAAGAGGATTGTGAGGAAGAGGAGTCAGAGGAGGAATGTGGCTTTGAGGAGGAGGAGGAGGAGGAGGAAGACAGAGCACAACAGGCATCCCAGGGTGCTCGTTTTTGTCACCTCTCTGGTACCCGTGGTGTTGTACGTGGCTGGGGGGAAGAAGATACCCTCAGTGAGATCAGTGAGGACGAGGAACGGGACATGATTAGCTCGGAATCCAACCTTGTTCAAATGGGTTCTTTCATGCTGTCGTGCCTGTTGAGGGACCCTTGTATAAAAAAGCTGAAGGAGAACGACCTGTACTGGGTGTCCACACTCCTCGACCCCCGGTATAAGCATAAAGTGCCTGAAATGTTACCAAACTCCCGCAAGTCGGAAAGGATGGAGCATTTTAAGAATAAATTAAAAAATATGCTTTACACAGCGTATAAGGGTGATGTCACAGTACCACGGGAATGTTACAGGGGAAGAGATTAAATTAATCCTCCTCCTCCCACGACCACGGCGGCAAGGACAGGATGCTTTCCTGATGTCTTGTTGATGGAGAACATGCGTACCTTTTTAACTCCCGTGCATCATCAGAGCCATTCGGGATCCAGCCTTAGAGAAAGACTCAACCGACAGGTAGCAGACTACCTACCTTTAACTGCGGATCTCAACACTCTCAGGAGCGATGGACCCCTTGACTTCTGGGTGTGCAGGCTTGACTTGTGGCCTGAGCAATCCCAATTTGCAATGGAACTTCTGGCCTGCCCCGTTTCAAGTGTCCTGTCCGAAAGGACTTTCAGTGCATCAGGAGGTTTTGTCACTGAGAAGAGAAGTCGCCTAGGTCAAAAAAGCCTTGACTATCTCACTTTTATAAAAATGAATGAGGGATGGATCCCGAAGGGACTGACATTGGGCGATACATTTGAATAAAAAAGGCCTGATGATGAGATGAGCTGGCTTGGGCTACAACTGGTACACAGGCTGGCCTTTTTATTTTGTTATAAAGCCGGAGGACTTGATTGACTTATCCGCCAACAACTAGTGTTCAAGCCACAAGCTTTTAGGGCACTTTATAAATGTTTTACAAACATCAATTTTTCTGGCCGCTGCTACAGCAGTTACTACAACAATACCCAAATTTTTCAGTCATTTGTACATTCCTAATTTTTCTGGCATCTGCTGCTGCTCTGTGGGTACAAAACTCAAATAAAAAAAAATAAGGCACATAACAGTGATTAAACTGTTACGAATAGTACAACTTAGCACACCACTCATATCTGGTGGACCATTAAATTGAAAGCGCATTGCCACAAATTTGAAGGAGGAGGACTGACCGAGCATCTTTATCCGTCTCTTGGTTGCTCTAAATTATCTCTGTGTTCCATCTATGCCATACCTGTACTCTATTGTGCAAAAGGGTGGCATATGTGGTGTTTCATGCTGTTGTGCCTGTTGCGGGTCATGGCCCATGGTATAAAAAGGCTGAAGGAGAACGACCTGTAATGGGTGCCCCAGCAAATTTTTAGAAAAATGTTCCCCGTTCCTCTCAATTATCTCCGGGTTTCTAAAATGGATGCCATACCTGTACTTGCTTGTGCAAAAGGATGGCATATGCTGAAGGAGAACGACCTGGAGTGGCTGTCCAAGCATGGTTTTATAGGAAATTTCATGTTTCCAAACAATTATCTCTTGGTTTCTAAAATCAATGCCGTACCAGTACTCTATTGTTCAAAAGGATGCCATATGTTCTCTTTCCTGCTGGTGTTTTGTTTGAGGGTCCAGGACCCTCTTATAAAAAGGCCTAAGGAGAAAGAAGTGTACTGGGTGTCCACTCAATGTTTTTTTCTATTTCCCATTTGCCCAAAATTATCTCTGGGTTTGTAAAATCAATGCTATACCTGTACTCTATTGTTCAAAAGGATGCCATATGTCCTCTTTCCTGCTGGTGTTTTGTTTGAGGGTCCTGGACCCTCTTATAAAAAGGCCTAAGGAGAAAGAAGTGATTCAAATTCCCGGTTGCAACAAATTATCTCCGGGTTTCGAAAATCAATGCCTTTCCTGTAATCTATTTTTCAAAAGGATGCCATATGTCCTCTTTCCTGCTGCTGGTTTTGTTGAGGGTCCTGGAGCCTCTGCTAAAAAGGCCTAAGGATAAATAAGTGTACTGGGTGTCTAATCAATGTTTTTTTAGATTTCCCAGTTGCAACAAATTATCTCTGGGTTTCTAAAATCAATGCCTTAAATGTAATCTATTGTTCAAAAGGATGCCATATGTCCTCTTTCCTGCTGCTGTTTTTGTTGAGGCTCCGGGACCCTCTTATAAAAAGGCCTAAGGATAAATATGTGTACAGGGTGTCTAATCAATGTTTTTTTAGATTTCCCAGTTGCAACATATTATCTCTGTGTTTCTAAAATCAATGCCTTTCCTGTAATCTATTTTTCAAAAGGATGCCATGTGTCCTCTTTCCTGCTGCTGGTTTTGTTGAGGGTCCTGGAGCCTCTGCTAAAAAGGCCTAAGGATAAATAAGTGTACTGGGTTTCTAATCAATGTTTTTTTAGATTTCACGGTTGCAACAAATTATCTCTGTGTTTCTAAAATCAATGCCTTAAATGTAATCTATTGTTCAAAAGGATGCCATATGTCCTCTTTCCTGCTGCTGTTTTTGTTGAGGCTCCGGGACCCTCTTATAAAAAGGCCTAAGGATAAATATTTGTACTGGGTGTCTAATCAATGTTTTTTTAGATTTCCCGGTTGCAACAAATTATATCCGTGTTTCTAAAATCAATGCCTTTCCTGTAATCTATTTTTCAAAAGGATGCCATATGTCCTCTTTCCTGCTGCTGGTTTTGTTGAGGGTCCTGGAGCCTCTGCTAAAAAGGCCAAAGGATAAATAAGTGTACTGGGTGTCTAATCAATGTTTTTTTAGATTTCCCCGTTGCAGCAAATTATCTCTGGGTTTCTAAAATTAATGCCTTATATGTAATCTATTGTTCAAAAGGATGCCATATGTCCTCTTTCCTTTTTTTTTTTTCTCTGTATTTTTGTTTAGTTTAGAAAATGTAATTCACTTATAAGTTCACTAAGATTATGACTTTGCACACTGCCATTTTCCATGCAGCATTTTGACATGTCATGTCGTGTGATATGACTAGAAGAATGGGAGCATAATAATAATAAAAAAAAAATTTTTTAATTTAACTTGAGTTACTAACTGAAGCATGACTTCAGGAGTCAGGCATGGTCCTAGGTAGAGGTTGTTAGCAGATTCTTTTCACTGCAAATTGCAATTGCCACAGCGTGCATAAAATGTGCGTCACCTCTTCAAATCTTACTTTTTAATGCCAATTGAAATTGCCACAGCTTGCACAACAGTAAATAAAATGTGCGTCACCACAGTCTCCAAATCTGATGTCAAATGTATACAAAAAGACTGATAAAGTATTCCTTTAGGGGCGCAAAGAGATGGCTACCGGAACACTCCAGGAACTTCACACAAGAGTCGCTGTCTTGTGTTTATGGTGATGTTGGAGACATCTCTGTGTTGTGTACAGGGAAACCAAAAATACTCTTTTGCTGGCATTTTCATTGCTTCAAGAAGTTCAGCTTTTGTGGTGATAGTACAGACTTTAATAAACTATGATTTCCTACCATACTCAAGACAATCTTGTAGTTCAAGATTATGACTTGCTGTGGGAAACAGTGGCCTGTCCATACCAGGAAGATTTAGACAGAAGTAACGATCTCTGCTTGCAGGTGACACATTTTTAGCGTCAATCATCAAAGGGGTTGCGTGCAGAATATGGCCGATGGACCCTTATTCACATGTTTGTCCAGAGCCACAACATTTTCAAACAGCCAGAAGAAAGGTCAGTTCTCACCAGCCTTAAGTCACGCTTCATTTACCAAATGCTGATATTCAATAAATAGACAAACAGTGCCTTAAAAAAGACATTTGTTATATGGATTCACCAGAGCAAGGTCATTGCAAGTAATTCCCACGATAAAAAATTCAAAATGCCACAACTCCACAATCTTCCCCTTCACATTATTATTGTCACACTCCCTTGTACTCCTATGCCCAGCTCCCTGCTCTTGTTTTTGTTGAGGGTCCGGGACCCTCTTATAACAAGGCAAAAGGATAAAGAAGTGTACTGGGTGTCCAATCAATGTTTTTTTTTATTTGCCAGTTGCAACAAATTATTTCTGGGTTTCTAAAATCAATGCCTTACCTGTCATCTATTGTTCAAAAGGATGCCATATGTCCTCTTTCCTGCAGTTGTTTCTGTTGATGGTCCTGGACCCTCTTATAAAAAGGCCTAAGGATAAAGAAGTGTACTGGGTGTCCAATCAATTTTTTTTTCTATTTCCCTGTTCATATAAATTATCTCAGGGATTCTAAAATCAATGCCTTAACTGTAATTAATTGTTCAAACGGATGCCATATGTCCTCTTTCATGCTGTTGTTTCTGTTGAGGCTCCGGGACCCTCTTATAAAAAGGCCTAAGGATAAAGAAGTGTACTGGGTGTCCAATCAATGTTTTTTTCTATTTCCCGGTTCATATAAATTATTTCAGGGATTCTTAAATCAATGCCTTACCTGTAATTAATTGTTCAAAAGGATGCCATATGTCCTCTTTCATGCTGTTGTTTCGGTTGAGGCTCCGGGACCCTCTTATAAAAAGGCCTAAGGATAAAGAAGTGTACTTGGTGTCCAATCAATTTTTTTTTCTATCTCCCTGTTCATATAAATTATCTCAGGGATGCTAAAATCAATGCCTTAACTGTAATCAATTGTTCAAAAGGATGCCATATGTCCTCTTTCATGCTGTTGTTTCTGTTGAGGCTCCGGGACCCTCTTATAAAAAGGCCTAAGGATAAAGAAGTGTACTGGGTGTCCAATCAATGTTTTTTTCTATTTCACATTTGCCAAAAATTATCTCTGGGTTTCTAAAATCAATGATGTACCTGTACTCTATTGTTCAAAAGGATGCCATATGTCCTCTTTCCTGCTGTTGTTTTTGTTGAGGGTCCGGAACACTCTTCTAAAAAGACCGAAGGAGAACGACCTGTACTGTACTGGGTGTCCAATCCTGTTTTTGGTTTCAATTTCACGGTTCATAATAAATATCGCTGTGTAACTAAAATCAATGCCATACCTGTAATCTATTGTTCAAAAGGATGGCATATGTGGTGTTTCATTCTGTTGTGGCTGTTGAGGGTCGTGGCCGTGGGACAGCGTATAAAACGGCTGAAGGAGAACGACCTGTACTGCCTTGCTGCTCCTTTTAGGCAGGCCAGCTCTTTGCATACATGCCCACAGACTCTGTAACGCATGCCTCTTTTAGGGAGAGCTGCAGCCATAATGCAGGATCAGAACCTCTGCCTGCAACTGTTATACTCGATTTTGCGAAAGGAAGTAACCTTACCATGGTTCCCTGCACGCACGTATTGTTGTTATATTTTGGTAAGGGTAATCATGATGGCCATGTAGACCACCCCCGAGAGGCATAGAAGTAAGGGATGAGATGAAAGTGCTAAGAATAGTACAACTTGAAAACAAAGAGTTAGCCATGGGTGTTAGTGCAAGACCGCTTGGCTTTTTTTGGACTTTGGGTGTGGCTAATCATGCAGGCCATATAGAGCTGCCACCATTCGGTGTTGTATCATCTATTAAACTAATAAGAACAGAACTACCAAAATACAGCCAATGAAGGGCCTTATGAAGTCTGAGCCAAGGTTGTATTGTAGTCTTTGGTTTGGCTAATCATGATGGCCATGTAGACCACCACCGAGAGTCCTGGAAGTAACAGGGATGATGAGATGAAAGTGCTAAGAATAGTACTACTTGAAACAACCGAGTTAGCCATGGGTGTTAATCCAAGACCGCTTGGCTTTATTTTTGTTTTGGGTGCGGCTAATCATGCAGGCCATATAGAGCTGCCCCCTTTTGGTGTTGTATCATCTATTAAACTAATAAGAACTACCAAAATACAGCCAATGAAGGGCCTTATGAAGACTGAACCAAGGTTGTATTGTAGTATTTGGTTTGGCTAATCATGATGGCCATGTAGACCAGCACCGAGAGTCCTGGAAGTAACAGGGTTGACATGAAAGTGCTAAGAATAGTACTACTTGAAACAACTGAGTTAGCCATGGGTGTTAATCCAAGACCTCTTGGCTTTATTTTTGTTTTGGGTGCGGCTAATCATGCAGGTCATATAGAGCTGCCACCATTCGGTGTTGTATCAGCTATTAAACTAATAAGAACAGTACTACCAAAATACAGCCAATGAAGGACCTTAAGAAGAATGAGCCAAGGTTGGATTGTAGTATTTGGTTAGGCTAATCATGATGGCCATGTAGACCACCACAGAGAGTCCTGGAAGTAAAAGGGATGATGAGATGAAAGTGCTAAGAATAGTACTACTTGAAACAACCGAGTTAGCCATGGGTGTTAATCCAAGACTGCTTGGCTTTTTTTTTGTTTTGGGTGCGGCTAATCATGCAGGCCATATAGAGCTGCCACCATTTGGTGTTGTATCATCTATTAAACTAATAAGAACAGAACTACCAAAATACAGCTAATGAAGGGCCTTATGAAGACTGAGCCAAGGTTGGATTGTAGTATTTGGATAGGCTAATCATGATGGCCATGTAGACCACCACCGAGAGTCCTGGAAGTAACAGGGATGATGAGAAGAAAGTGCTAAGAATAGTACTACTTGAAACAACCGAGTTAGCCATGGGTGTTAATCCAAGACCGCTTGGCTTTATTTTTGTTTTGGGTGCGGCTAAACGTGCAGGCCATATAGAGCTGCCACCATTCGGTGTTGTATCATCTATTAAACTAATAAGAACAGAACTACCAAAATACAGCCAATGAAGGGCCTTATGAAGACTGAGCCAAGGTTGGATTGTAGTATTTGGTTAGGCTAATCATGATGGCAATGTAGACCACCACCGAGAGTCTTGGAAGTAACAGGGATGATGAGATGAAAGTGCTAAGAATAGTACTACTTGAAACAACCGAGTTAGCCATGGGTGTTAATCCAAGACCACTTGGCTTTATTTTTGTTTTGGGTGTGGCTAATCATGCAGGCCATATAGAGCTGCCACTATTCGGTGTTGTATCATCTATTAAACTAATAAGAACAGAACTACCAAAATACAGCCAATGAAGGGCCTTATGAAGACTGAACCAAGGTTGGATTGTAGTACTTGGTTAGGCTAATCATGATGGCCATGTAGACCACCACCGAGAGTCCTGGAAGTAACAGGGATGATGAGATGAAAGTGCTAAGAATAGTACTACTTGAAACAACCAAGTTAGCCATGGGTGTTAATCCAAGACCGCTTGGCTTTTTTTTGGGTTTGGGTGCGGCTAATCATGAAGGCCAGATAGACCTGCCACCATTCGGTGTTGTAACAGGTATTAAACTGCTAAGAACAGTACTACTGAACACAACGGTCTAGATTTAGAGTTTGGCGGTAGCCGTCAAAACCAGCGTTAGAGGCTCCTAATGCTGGTTTTTACCGCCCGCTGGTATTTGGAGTCAGTCAGGAAAGGGTCTAACGCTCACTTTGCAGCCGCGACTTTTCCATACCGCAGATCCCCCTACGCCATTTGCGTATCCTATCTTTTCAATGGGATCTTTCTAACGCCGGTATTTAGAGTCGTGGCTGAAGTGAGCGTTAGAAATCTAACGACAAAACTCCAGCCGCAGAAAAAAAGTCAGTAGTTGAGAGCTTTTTGGGCTAACGCCGGTTTATAAAGCTCTTAACTACTGTGCTCTAAAGTACACTAACACCCATAAACTACCTATGTACCCCTAAACCGAGGCCCCCCACATCGCCGCCACTCTATTAAATTTTTTTAACCCTAATCTGCCGACCGCACACCGCCGCCACCTACATTATCCCTATGTACCCCTAATCTTCTGCCCCTAACATCGCCGACCCCTATATTATATTTATTAACCCCTAATCTGCCCCCCCAACGTCGCCTCCACCTACCTACAATTATTAACCCCTAATCTGCCGCTCCGTACACCGCCGCAACCTACGTTATCCCTATGTACCCCTAATCTGCTGCCCCTAATACCGCCGACCCCTACATAATATTTATTAAGCCCTAATCTGCCGCCCCCGCTATCGCTGACACCTGCATATTTTTTTAACCCCTAATCTGCCGCTCCGGACACTGCCGCAACCCACATTATACCTATGTACCCCTAATCTGCTGCCCCTAACACAGCCGACCCCTATATTATATTTATTAACCCCTAATCTAACTCTAACCCTAACACTAACTCCCCCCTAAATTAAATATAATTTTTATCTAACGAAATAAATTAACTCTTATTAAATAAATTATTCCTATTTAAAGCTAAATACTTACCTGTAAAATAAACCCTAATATAGCTACAATATAAATTATAATTATATTGTAGCTATTTTAGGATTAATATTTATTTTACAGGCAACTTTGTATTTATTTTAACCAGGTACAATAGCTATTAAATAGTTATTTACTATTTAATAGCTACCTAGTTAAAATAATTACAAAATTACCTGTAAAATAAATCCTAACCTAAGTTACAATTAAACCTAACACTTCACTATCAATAAATAAATTAAATAAAATACCTACAATTATCTACAATTAAAGCTAACACTACACTATCAATAAATTAATTAAATACAATACCTACAAATAAATACAATTAAATAAACTAACTAAAGTACAAAAAATAAAAAATAATCAGCCAATCAGATTCAAGTTCAATCTGATTGGCTGATCCAATCAGCCAATCAGATTGAGCTTGCATTCTATTGGCTGTTCCGATCAGCCAATAGAATGCAAGCTCAATCTGATTGGCTGATCGGATCAGCCAATCGGATTGAACTTGAATCTGATTGGCTGATTCCATCAGCCAATCAGAATTTTCCTACCTTAATTCCGATTGGCTGATAGAATCCTATCAGCCAATCGGAATTCGAGGGATGCTATCTTGGATGACGTCCCTTTAAGGAACCGTCATTCGTCGGGAAGTCGTCGGTGAAGATGGATGGATCAGCGCTGGAGGTCCGGATGTCCTCTTCTGCCCGGATAGGATGAAGATTTCTTCCCGAAGATGGACTTCTTCATTTGCTGCTTGGATCAAGACTTCAGCCGGAGGATGGACATCACTCTTTAGCCCCCGCTTGGGCTTGGATGAAGACATCGGAGGCTCTTCTGGACCGATTGGTGAACCCGGCGTGGTGAATACAAGGTAGGGAGATCTTCAGGGGCTTAGTGTTAGGTTTATTTAAGAGGGGGGTTTGGGTTAGATTAGGGGTATGTGGGTGGTGGGTTGTAATGTTGGGGGGGGGGTATTGTATGTGTTTTTTTTACAGGCAAAAGAGCTGAATTCTTTGGGGCATGCCCCGCAAATGGCCCTTTTCAGGGCTGGTAAGGTAAAAGGGCTTTGAACTTTTTTAATTTAGAATAGGGTAGGGCATTTTTTTTATTTTGGGGGGCTTTGTTATTTTATTAGGGGGCTTAGAGTAGGTGTAATTAGTTTAAAATTGTAATATTTTTTTAATGTTTGTAAATATTTTTTTATTTTTTGTAACTTAGTTATTTTTTATTTTTTGTACTTTAGTTAGTTTATTTAATTGTATTTATTTGTAGGTATTGTATTTAATTAATTTATTGCTAGTGTAGTGTTATGTTTAATTGTATTTATTTGTAGGTATTGTATTTAATTAATTTATTGATAGTGTAGTGTTAGGTTTAATTGTAGATAATTGTAGGTATTTTATTTAATTTATTTATTGATAGTGTAGTGTTAGGTTTAATTGTAACTTAGGTTAGGATTTATTTTACAGGTAATTTTGTAATTATTTTAACTAGGTAGCTATTAAATAGTAAATAACTATTTAATAGCTATTGTACCTGGTTAAAATAAATACAAAGTTGCCTGTAAAATAAATATTAATCCTAAAATAGCTACAATATAATTATAATTTATATTGTAGCTATATTAGGGTTTATTTTAAAGGTAAGTATTTAGCTTTAAATAGGAATAATTTATTTAATAAGAGTTAATTTATTTGTTAGATAAAAATTATATTTAACTTAGGGGGGTGTTAGTGTTAGGGTTAGACTTAGCTTTAGGGGTTAATACATTTATTAGAGTAGCGGTGAGTTCTGGTCGGCAGATTAGGGGTTAATAAGTGAAGTTAGGTGTCGGCGATGTTAGGGAGGTCAGATTAGGGGTTAATAATATTTCTTATAGGGTTATTGAGGCGGGAGTGAGGCGGATTAGGGGTTAATACATTTATTATAGTATCTGTGAGGTCCGGTCGGCAGATTAGGGGTTAATAATTGTAGGTAGGTGGAGGCGACGTTGGGGGCGGCATATTAGGGGTTAATAAATATAATATAGGGGTCGGCGGTGTTAGGGGCAGCAGATTAGGGGTTCATAGGGATAACGTAGGTTGCGGCGGTGTACAGAGCGGCAGATTAGGGGTTAAAAAAAATATGCAGGGGTCAGCGATAGCGGGGGCGGCAGATTAGGGATTAATAAGTGTAAGGTTAGGGGTGTTTAGACTCGGGGTTCATGTTAGGGTGTTAGGTGCAGACATAGGAAGTGTTTCCCCATAGGAAACAATGGGGCTTCGTTAGGAGCTGAACGCTGCTTTTTTGCAGGTGTTAGGTTTTTTTTCAGCTCAAACTGCCCCATTGTTTTCTATGGGGGAATCGTGCACGAGCACGTTTTTGAAGCTGGCCGCGTCTGTAAGCACCGCTGGTATTTAGAGTTGCAGTGGCGGTAAATATGCTCTACGCTCCCTTTTTTGGAGCCTAACGCAGCCCTTCTGTGAACTCTAAATACCAGCGGTATTTAAAAGGTGCGGGGGGAAAAAAGCATGCGTAGCTAACGCACCCCTTTGGCCGCAGAACTCTAAATCTAGCCGTTCCTAATTAGTTACCATGGGTCCCAGAGCATATGTTTTGTTATTATATTTTGTAAGGGTAATCATGCAGGCCATATAGAACTCCACCAATAGGGTGAGTAACAGGTATTGAAATGCTAAGAACAGTACTACTTAACACAAAGTTAACATGGGTCCTAGAGCATATGTCTTATTATTATATTTTGTTAGGGTAATCATGCGGGCCATATAGACCTCCCCCGATAGGGTGAGTAACAGGTATTAAAATGCTAAGAAGAGTACTACTTTACACAACCTAGTTACCATGGGTGCCAGACCGCATGTCTTGTTATTCTATTTTGTAAGGGTAATCATACAGGCCATATAGACCTCCCCAGATAGGGTGAGTAACAGGTATTAAAATACTAAGAACAGTACTAATTAACACAAGCTAGTTACCATGGGTCCCACACCGCGTGTCTTGTTGTTATACTTTGTCAGGGTAATCATGCAGGCCATATAGACCTCCCCCAAAAGGGTGTAACAGGTATTAAAATGCTAAGAACAGTACAAATTAACACAACCTAGTTACCATGGGTCACAGACCCAGAGCAGATGTCTTATTATATTTTGTATGGGTAATCATGCAGGCCGTATAGACCTCCCACGATAGGGTGAGTAACAGGTATTAAAATGCTAAGAAGAGTAATACTTAACACAACCTAGTTACCATGGGTCCCAGACCGATTGTTTTGTTATTATATTTTGTAAGGGTAATCAGGCAGGCAATATAGATCACCCCTAACAGGTATTAAAAGGCAAAGGAAATTACTACTTAACACAAACTAGTTACCATGGGTCCCAGACCACATGTTTTGTTATTATATTTTGTAAGGGTACTCATGCAGGCCATATAGACCGCCACCGATTGGGTGAGTAACAGCTATTAAAATGCTAAGGACATTACTACTTAACACAACGTAGTTAACATGGGTCCAAGACCCAGAGCAGATGTCTTATTATTATATTTTGTATGGGTAATCATCCAGGCCGTATAGACCTCCCCAAATAGGGGGAGTTACAGAGATTAAAGTGCTAAGAATGGTACTACTTAAAACACAACCTAGTTAACATGGGTCCCAGACCGCATGTCTTATTATTATATTTTTTCAGGGTAATCAGGCAGGCCATATAAACCTCCCCCGATAGGGGGGTAACAGGGATTAAAGTGCTAAGAATAGTACTAATTAACACAAGCTAGTTACCATGGGTCCAACACCGTGTGTCTTGTTGTTATACTTTGTCAGGGTAATCATGCAGGCCATATAGACCGCCCTTGATAGGGGGAGTAACAGGGATTACAGTTCTAAGAATAGTACTACTTAAACACAACCTAGTTACCATGGGTCCCAGACCAGATGTTTTCTTATTATACTTTGTCAGGCTAATCATGCAGGCCATATAGAGCTCCAACAAAAGGGTGGGTAAGAGGGATTCATGTGATAAGAAAAGTTTTACACAACAAAATTACCATGGGTCCCAGAACGCGTGTCTTGTTATACTTTGTCAGGGTAATCATAACCGCCATATAGACCTCCACCAATAGGGGGAGTTACAGGGCTGAAAGTGCGAAGAATAGTAGTACTTAACACAACCTAGTTGGGTCCAAGACCGCATGTTTAATTATTAGACTTTATCAGGATAATTATATATCTAAAAAATCTATCTATTTTTCTTCTGTTGATTCTATCTAACTATCAATCTATGTATATCTATCTATCCTATCGATCGATCTATCTTCTGTCCGGACTGTTTTGAGACAGCCACTTGTGTTTCTGACAAATTTGAAGTAGGAGGAAAGAACAATCATCTTCTTCCATCTCCCGGTTCCAAAAATGAAGGCCATATAGACCTCAACAGATTGGGGGAGTAACAGGTTGTAGTAAAATGTTAAGAATAGTACTACTTTACACACCACGGGTCACAGACCACATGTCTTATTGTTATACTCTGTCAGGGAAATTATATATATTTCAAATCCATTTTTTATATATCAAATCGATCTAACAAACGTATCGATCAAATGTACATTGCATCTTTTGATCGATGTAATTCGTATCTATAAAATGTATATTACATATTTTAGTTGATGTCATTCGTATCTATAAAATGTATATTGCATCTTTGATTCTATAACATTCGTATCTATCAAATGTATATTGCATCTATTGATCGATAAACAAAAAGGGAGACAATGGCACTACTCAGTTTATTGAAGTGTTTTTTACATTCCCCTACTAATTCGTACAGTGATGAGTATGCTTAGTATTTGTATACTCAAATATAATATGTCTGATAGGGATAGGTGCTTGTACCTTTAAGTAACTTTTACAGAAAATCAGTAAGAAACTGAAAAAAGGATACAAATGTAGCACTCAGTGAATGTATTTGTGTATCATAGGAGGTGAAAAGAAATATAAAATGTAACTTTTATTAGATCAAATTAAAAACAGGGGATTTATTTTTAAAAAAATAGAAATTTGGATCCACTACCTATTCACCAGATAATATCGTTACTGGCTAGTAGAGACACACACCCACGTTAGGTTAATGTATGGTCTCCTTATAAATCAAATGACAAGGCTATCCCTTGGTATATTATTTTGAATACAGATAATCTCTTATTCGTGTAGGTTTGAATAAACAATCTGGACTTGCAAAGCTTGACTCAATAAATTGTGATTTTAAATAAATATTATGTTACCCACAATACTCTAGAAAGTAAGAGGTTTTGTAACCTCTTTGTTATTACCCATTAATGCCACACAAAATTAAACTTGGGTTTACTCAGGTATTGTGGTAAACAGTCAGTTTGATATTAGGTTGCCTTTGTTACCATTAAATTGTCACTGGTACCTATATGGGTTACCTTTCATTACCGTTTTTGTAATTACTGATAAGTATATAGATCCATAGAGGTAAATATTGTGATACCTACGATACTATAGAAAATAAGAAGTCTGATAAACTCCTTGTTATACCTATTAATACCGTGATGAATTATACTTTGGTTTCCATGAGTATCGTTATAAGGAGTTTACTAATAAACTCTGATAGTTAGTTACCTCATTTGAACCGTTTATTAAATATCACTGTTTAGTATCTAGGTTCAAGGAGATCAGGCCTTTGTATCAATATTGCCTTATAGATACCACTCTATAATACCGTAAATAAAGTTAACCTGGTTTTTTTCTATGGCTTTGTAAATATCTTTGGTAATATATTGGTCAAAATAAGTCTGATCCCATATTTGTGTTACCTATGATTAATCAAAGTTTCTAATATAGCCGATATTGCTAGATCGCTTACGCTACACCCCGCAAATGCGGCAAGCAAGATTTTTATACCATTATACTATTATTGCTTTGTCATTTAAATAAGGTAGTGAGTCAACAAATTAAATTAAAAACAACAGATAAGGAAGAACGGGGGGACGCCACTGACGCGTTTCGCCGTGGTGGCTGTATCAAAGGGCATGAGAAGGGAACCCCAAGGGGAACCGTGTGCAGGGTGCGCTGAAAAAAGTTAATACGTGGTATTGGTCTAAAAACAAACCATAAAGTTCATGTGAGTTGGTAGTGCTGAATCTTGCACTCAAAGATACTGGCGGCAAACGCTCCTCTGGTCTTCGGAAAGGAGATATCTGTAATTAGGGATAAAAAAGAGAGGGCGCCACATAGGGTGATATTGTTGGATCAAAGTTCAAATGGGTAATTGTTATCGTCGCTTACCGGAGAACGATGCACCGTATTGTAACCGGTGCTGACAGGCAGGCTAACACTTTCAGTGGTTAGCACACTGGGTGGCCTCCGGCAGGTTGTACACAGCTGGTACTCAGCGTTCACTTGATTGGTGTGCGTCTGTGCGGCTGCAGCTAGCGAGTCAGACACTGTGATGGATCAGACAATTTCGAACCTTTGTCAGGGAGGAAGCACTGCAGTGGATCGAACACTTTGACACCTTAACCAGGAAGGCTCAAAAGAGAACAAAGGACAACTTCCGTATATAAAATAAATGAATTTTATTCCATACAAACTGCTACGCGTTTCTAGACCTACACCGGTCTTTTCATCAGGCATACAAACAATGGATACAAATTTCTTAAAATAACAATCTTATATACAATTAAAAACGGAAGTTGTCATGGTTTTCAGCAATAACCAATGGGCTGAAAATGGATACTCTGTATCCCATTTGTGCTAATTAGGCTAAGTCACCTGTAAATATCATTAACCTTTGCATTATAAATCCTAAAAAACCCATAAGTATAAATGTTTGAAAATAAAACAATTTCTACATCAGTTTAAAGCGTCCCATAACAATCTGCTACAATTATCGCTGATGTGTTGGAGTAAACCTACATGAACATTTTGCAATATAATGTGTGATTCGCATATCTAAATGAAAAATAAATAAAAAGTAAAACTATTTCTAACAGGTTGGGACCATTTAAAGAGTCTCATCACAATTTGCTGCAATTAACCCTGAAGTGTTGGAGTCAGCATCAATAAAAATTTACAAAAAAATGTGTGATTCGCATATCTAAATGCAAAATAGATAGTATGTGGTTTTATTTTGACCGGGTTATCAAACATAAGTTAAATTAAAATTTAAAATTGTCAAACCAGCACTGACTGAATGACTCATGTTTAATCACTTCAGGAGTGTTTTGTTTTAGTCTTATTCTGAAACAGTAATAATAATAGCATAACATAAAAAGAACTGATGTATGTGTGAGTGTATGTAAAAAGTGTGATGTGTGTTATATCTAAATTAGAAATGTTATTTTAAACAAACAAATACAGTGATGTGTGTGTGTGTATGTGTAAGTGAACTGTATACCCAACTAAAATTGATTTTATGAATGGTATATAGAAAAAAGGTGATTACCAATATTGTAATATATAGATCGTGTTCTATTAATTCAACATTCGATTTTGTATGCTACACTCAATCTTATAGTGTGATAAAATTAATAACTAGAATGTAGTGTGACCCCCAACTGTGGATGATAATACACAGAGGTTTTTTGGATGCAACTGCCAAAAATGAACAACCATGTTCATAAAACAACTAGTGTTTCATAAACAAACTCATATTTTTATTTTATTTTAATGTATGTATATAATAAAACACATTTTTAGTGAATGGTTATATCATAGACCATTCATTCTTTTGTTTATTTTGTTATTTGGTTGAATTTAATTCTATGGTGTCTAAACTTTTGTGATCAAAGTCAGCGGATGAAAAACTCTTGTGTTTCATTCTTTTATTAGGGGAATTAAATTTACATTGGTATTTACAAAATTATTAAATTGTAGTGTTTCTGATATGGCTAGTAAGCCGTAATTAATCATACGGTGATAATGCCCAATAGGATTGTTATTGGTGAAATGATAATATTATTAATGTTTTACTTTTGTTGTTTTTTTGAAATGTATTATTGATATTTATGAAAAAAATAAGAGTTAGTTTATGAATCTATGAAATCAATTTCATATTATAGATACTGGGTATATGGACTGATTGAAGATGTTGATATCGTATTGATGTATTCAAGAGGACCCGTATATAAACGTTATTAAGATTGGTTCAGTGTACTGTGTGAGTGTTCAAGCAAACAAATTCCTAAGTTCAGTTATTAGTTGAATGCTGCTAAATCTAAGTTTGCATTTAAGCCATCAGGAAAAAGTGTTTTCAACTTAAAAATCCAAAAAGTCTCTCGTTGTCTGAGTTTGTTTGTTCTATTGTAATCTACAGACCTGGGGATAAAATCTATGGGTGTGTATTTGAAAGTATATGGATTGCCTTGATGTTTGTTTAGGCAGTGATTTGGCACACTGTGTTTTACTTTTGTTTTCTTACAGTTTTTACAATTACGTAGGTGTTCCCCCCACCTTGTTTTGACTTTTCTACAGGTGCGGCCTACATATTGTAGGCCGCATATACACTCCAATAGGTAAACTACAAAGGAAGAATTACAGTTGTAAAAGCCCTGAATCGGATAAGTGTCACCAGTGGTGTGGGACCTGAAAGATTTACTGCCATGTTTGATGTATTGACAAGAGTTACAACTGGTTTTTCCACATTTGTATGTTCCTTGTAGACCAAATATGCCATTTTTGGTTTGTGTGTTGTTATTGAATCTGTGTTGTACATGTTTGACTATTTTGCTTGGTGCTAGTTTACTTCTCAAGGTGGGTGCCCTCCTGTAAACTATCTTGGGTCTGTCTTGTACAATGTTTTTTAATACCGGATCCCTTTGAATAACGTGCCAATGTTTAAGTATTATCTGATTAATTTTTTGAAAACTGTTGTTGTATTGTGTAATGAACATAGTCTCATCTTGGTTAGTTGAACTCTTAATTGTTCTTTTGTTTTTGTTGTTAACAGATAATATTTCATTTCTGTTTAATCTTTTCGTTCTTGTTAGTGCGTTATCTAAAATATGAACTGGGTAATTCCTTTCTATAAATCTATTATAAATAATCTGACTTTGCTCAAGGAAGATGTTATAATCCGAACAATTTCTCCTAATGCGTCTGAACTGACTATACGGTACGTTGTTAATCCAACTTCTGTGATGGTTGCTGTGGTATTCTAAATAGCTGTTACTATCAACATCTTTAAAAAATGTTTTTGATGTGATAGACCAATTAGGACCCCAACTGAGTATCAAATCTAAATATTCTATTGAATCTGGTTGGATGTTAGCTGTGAACGTGATCCCCATGTTATTGTCGTTAAGTTGTGTTATAAAAGTTTCTGCTGCTTCTAAACTGCCACTCCAAATTAGAATGAGATCGTCTATGTACCGGCCATAGAATACCAGGCTCTCCCCAAGGTTCGCTTGATGTATATGGATCTCCTCAAAAAAACCCATGAAGAGATTCGCGAAACTTGGGGCGAACCTGGTACCCATGGCCGTTCCCTTTGTCTGTAAATAATATCGATCCAGATATAAAAAATAATTATGTTGTAAAATGTATTTGATACATTCCAAAATGAATGTTCTTTGGTCCTCAGGTAAAAAGGGATCCTGTTCTAAAAAATGAGATACTGCCAGTAATCCTAAATCGTGAGTGATATTTGAATAAAGTGAACTGACATCACATGTAATCCAAAATTTTTTATCATTAGTGAGAGTAAGATTATGTAATAATTGTAAAAGATGAGTGCTGTCTCTAATGTACGAGGGAAGTGTGGTAACAAATTTTTGTAAAAATTTGTCAATATAAAAGGATAAATTATAAATCAAATTGCCAATCCCTGCTATGATAGGACGTCCGGGGGGGTTATTTTTGTCCTTATGGATTTTTGGAAGATGATAGTAGTGTGCTATGCTGGGGTGCTCGGTTTTCAAAAATTCTCTTTCTTCTTTATTTAAAATACCCTGTAGTGCGCCTTTGTCTATTAGTTTCTGATACGTTAGTTTAAAATTAGGAGTCGGATCTCTAGGTAGAATTCTATAATAATTCGAATCACCCAGGATTCTTTCTGCTTCTTTAATGTAATCCTTGTAATCTTGAATGATAATGCCCCCCCCCTTGTCCGCATCACGAATAATGATGTTAGGATTGTTTTGTAAACTATGTAAAGCTTTTTTGTGTCTGTGAAAGGAGTAATTGGTTTTTTTAGCTGTTGTTTTTAGTAATTTTTCACAATCTTCTAGAACCATATTTTGATATAATTCTATGTATTTGTTGTTGCTAATATTGGGATTGAAATTTGATTTGTTTTTCACATTGGTATGTATATATCCTTCAAATAGGTGATCAGTAATATCTTCAATATTTGTTATAACACATGGTGTTGATTTATCAGACGGCATGTTGTCAGTCAATATTATTTGTGAATTGTGGTTATGAAGTCGGTCTTTAACTAATTTTTTATTTGCGAAATACTTCTGTAAAGATAACTTTCGTGTGAAATTGTTAATATCGACAAATAGGTTGAAAATATTTGGAGTATTGGGTGGACAAAAGGAAAGGCCTTTCTTGAGTACTCTTTTTTCCTCTACAGTTAATGTATGTGATGATAAGTTAAAGAGGCCCTGGTCTAATCTGGATAATTCCGCTTTCTTGGCGGTAAGGCCTCTGCCCCTCCTGCCTCGTTTTCTGTTAAGTGGGGTCTTTTTGTTGGTCTGGTTGGAAAATTTTCCATTTTTTTGTTGTGACCTATTCCTAAAAAAGGTGGTGGTGGATTGCTGCTGGTACTAGGACTTTCATCATCTCTTATAGTTAAGAGCGGACTAAATCTATTATGTTGTTCGTATTGTTCATATGGTGTAGTTGGGGTATGTGGGTTCTCATTGTTGACCCAAAACTGGTTAGATGATGGATTAATTGATGGTCGTCTAGACTGATGTGTTGTGTCATTCTGACTATTGTAGTCATGTCTACTGGAATTTTCAGATTGGAATCTATAATTACCATTTTGATTTCTATTATTTCCTTGATAAGAACCTTTGTGATGATATGTTTGAGCTGTCTGGTAGGACATGTTGTATGAATCCCTGTTATTGTTGTGCCTAAATTTGAACTCTCTGTTATTATGAGGCACATGCTCTCTATTCAAAGATTGGTGATAATGTTGTGAATTGTATGAGTGTGATTGGTATGGGCCCTTGGGGGTAGGATATTGGTTGTGTTGTGTTCTGTTGTTGAATGGAACCCAGTTGGATCTGTGTTTGTCTTCATTGTGTGTTGTTTGCTCCATGTCAGATTGAGTTGTTTTGTGGTGTGGTCGAATGTAATGTGTGTGATGATGTGAATTTGATCGGTTTTGGAAGGAATGAGAAGGTCTATAATGATTGTTATTACTCCTATTGTGTTGTATTGATCTAGGTTCTTGATGGTCATATATTGAAGAAAATTTCTCTTTGCGATTAAAAGTGTATACACTATCATTAATGTAGTCTTCATGGTCCCTTTGTAATTTTTTATTTTTAGTTAGAACAATATTTTCCTGAAACCTGTCTGTACGTTCATTAATTTCTTTCAAAATCTTATTATAATCTGGATTCTGCTGGTAGACTCTAAGGTCTGTTTGTATTTTTTCTATATTGGTACTGCTCTGGCTATAGAGTTGGCGTCTGTGCTCTATTAGGATTTTTATTAGACTAAAGGAGCACTCATTGAGTGCTTCATACCATTTTTTTAAAAGTAGCGGATCATCTTTGAATGAACAATGTTTTAAAATCCTAAGACCTCTAGGGATGTATTTAACCTCTGTGTATTTCTCCAAAGCTGTGAGGTCCCACCAATGTCGGTGTTCTTTGTTTATTTCTTCCTCTAATAAATAGAAGAGGTCTCTCATGGGTTTGATTTCATTGCTTTCCAATATGATGTCTGAGATGTTATTTTCTTTTGAAAGATTAAAACTAAGTCTTTTAGAACTACGTTCCTCCTTGGATTGCATAATATATATATATAGTGGAACTATGTAGGATTGATGAAAAGGTATCCTAAGATTATTAAGGTGTTCTAATACCAATGAGTGTATGTGAAAATTTTGAGTGTGACCTAATGGGTCAGTATTATAGTTGATGTTCTAAATATGGGGGTCTTGTTAATATAAAATTAGGAATGTGTGAATGGTAGATATAAGTCTGTATATGATAAATGTGTGATATTGTGCTGCTAGCTCCCAGTGTATTGGTGCAATAAAAGAAGTGTTATGTGTTGTAGGTGTTAATAATCTCTGGTTGAACAAATAATCTACTGAAAAAATGTGAGACTTGGAACCAAAATTTGTCTAGCAAATTACTGCCGGGGGTCGCATAACTAGTGATGCAAAATTAATACTAACATATAAAAAAGAGCAGAACGTAATATTAATGAACAAGAAATGTGCAAACCTATTTGACCTCTGATGGTGTGTAACCCTATTACTCTTGTGCTGCTAGCTCCCAGTGTATTGGTGCAATATAAGAAGTATAATGTATTAATTATGTTAATAATCTCTGATTAAACAAATGATAAACTGAATTACATGTGACTCAAAAACAAAATTTGTCTAGCAAAAAAACTGTAGTGCAAAATTCGTACTAACATATAAACATGAGCACGACGTAATATTATTGAGCAAAAAATGTGCCAACCTGTTTGTTCTCTGATTGGTGTGTGACCCTATTTTTTATGTGAGAAGAGAACTAAAAGAAAACTAAACAAAACTGGTGTGTCATAAAGTGGAAAAAGTGCCCTGTGACAGTTGAATAAAACAATTGTAAATGTAAACTTATAAACAAATAAACAAACGTACGTGCGAACAATTAATAAAATGTTTGTAACAAATTGGGTAAAAATTGACAATCTGTGGTCTAAAGAAAAAACTTCTGTGGTCTAAAGAAAAAACTTCTACAACTCATATAATCAATAGTTCAATTGTTGTAGTAGTGAACAGCTGCTAAACCCCGAAAAAGTACCAAAAGAAAAACTAAACAGTCATGAGAAGGGAACCCCAAGGGGAACCGTGTGCGGGGTGCGCTGAAAAAAGTTAATACGTGGTATTGGTCTAAAAACAAACCATAAAGTTCATGTGAGTTGGTAGTGCTGAATCTTGCACTCAAAGATACTGGCGGCAAACGCTCCTCTGGTCTTCGGAAAGGAGATATCTGTAATTAGGGATAAAAAAGAGAGGGCGCCACATAGGGTGATATTGTTGGATCAAAGTTCAAATGGGTAATTATTATCGTCGCTTACCGGAGAACGATGCACCGTATTGTAACCGGTGCTGACAGGCAGGCTAACACTTTCAGTGGTTAGCACACTGGGTGGCCTCCGGCAGGTTGTACACAGCTGGTACTCAGCGTTCACTTGATTGGTGTGCGTCTGTGCGGCTGCAGCTAGCGAGTCAGACACTGTGATGGATCAGACAATTTCGAACCTTTGTCAGGGAGGAAGCACTGCAGTGGATCGAACACTTTGACACCTTAACCAGGAAGGCTCAAAAGAGAACAAAGGACAACTTCCGTATATAAAATAAATGAATTTTATTCCATACAAACTGCTACGCGTTTCTAGACCTACACCGGTCTTTTCATCAGGCATACAAACAATGGATACAAATTTCTTAAAATAACAATCTTATATACAATTAAAAACGGAAGTTGTCATGGTTTTCAGCAATAACCAATGGGCTGAAAATGGATACTCTGTATCCCATTTGTGCTAATTAGGCTAAGTCACCTGTAAATATCATTAACCTTTGCATTATAAATCCTAAAAAACCCATAAGTATAAATGTTTGAAAATAAAACAATTTCTACATCAGTTTAAAGTGTCCCATAACAATCTGCTACAATTATCGCTGATGTGTTGGAGTAAACCTACATGAACATTTTGCAATATAATGTGTGATTCGCATATCTAAATGAAAAATAAATAAAAAGTAAAACTATTTCTAACAGGTTGGGACCATTTAAAGAGTCTCATCACAATTTGCTGCAATTAACCCTGAAGTGTTGGAGTCAGCATCAATAAAAATTTACAAAAAAATGTGTGATTCGCATATCTAAATGCAAAATAGATAGTATGTGGTTTTATTTTGACCGGGTTATCAAACATAAGTTAAATTAAAATTTAAAATTGTCAAACCAGCACTGACTGAATGACTCATGTTTAATCACTTCAGGAGTGTTTTGTTTTAGTCTTATTCTGAAACAGTAATAATAATAGCATAACATAAAAAGAACTGATGTATGTGTGAGTGTATGTAAAAAGTGTGATGTGTGTTATATCTAAATTAGAAATGTTATTTTAAACAAACAAATACAGTGATGTGTGTGTGTGTATGTGTAAGTGAACTGTATACCCAACTAAAATTGATTTTATGAATGGTATATAGAAAAAAGGTGATTACCAATATTGTAATATATAGATCGTGTTCTATTAATTCAACATTCGATTTTGTATGCTACACTCAATCTTATAGTGTGATAAAATTAATAACTAGAATGTAGTGTGACCCCCAACTGTGGATGATAATACACAGAGGTTTTTTGGATGCAACTGCCAAAAATGAACAACCATGTTCATAAAACAACTAGTGTTTCATAAACAAACTCATATTTTTATTTTATTTTAATGTATGTATATAATAAAACACATTTTTAGTGAATGGTTATATCATAGACCATTCATTCTTTTGTTTATTTTGTTATTTGGTTGAATTTAATTCTATGGTGTCTAAACTTTTGTGATCAAAGTCAGCGGATGAAAAACTCTTGTGTTTCATTCTTTTATTAGGGGAATTAAATTTACATTGGTATTTACAAAATTATTAAATTGTAGTGTTTCTGATATGGCTAGTAAGCCGTAATTAATCATACGGTGATAATGCCCAATAGGATTGTTATTGGTGAAATGATAATATTATTAATGTTTTACTTTTGTTGTTTTTTTTGAAATGTATTATTGATATTTATGAAAAAAATAAGAGTTAGTTTATGAATCTATGAAATCAATTTCATATTATAGATACTGGGTATATGGACTGATTGAAGATGTTGATATCGTATTGATGTATTCAAGAGGACCCGTATATAAACGTTATTAAGATTGGTTCAGTGTACTGTGTGAGTGTTCAAGCAAACAAATTCCTAAGTTCAGTTATTAGTTGAATGCTGCTAAATCTAAGTTTGCATTTAAGCCATCAGGAAAAAGTGTTTTCAACTTAAAAATCCAAAAAGTCTCTCGTTGTCTGAGTTTGTTTGTTCTATTGTAATCTACAGACCTGGGGATAAAATCTATGGGTGTGTATTTGAAAGTATATGGATTGCCTTGATGTTTGTTTAGGCAGTGAAGAAGTTGTCCTTTGTTCTCTTTTGAGCCTTCCTGGTTAAGGTGTCAAAGTGTTCGATCCACTGCAGTGCTTCCTCCCTGACAAAGGTTCGAAATTGTCTGATCCATCACAGTGTCTGACTCGCTAGCTGCAGCCGCACAGACGCACACCAATCAAGTGAACGCTGAGTACCAGCTGTGTATCAAAGGGCAGTCTCACTATTTCTCCGTGAGATTTAAATACCCTTTAGTGTCTCTACTAGCCAGTAACGATATTATCTGGTGAATAGGTAGTGGATCCAAATTTCTATTTTTTAAAAAATGTTTGTAAATCCCCTGTTTTTAATTTGATCTAATAAAAGTTACATTTTATATTTCTTTTCACCTCCTATGATACACAAATACATTCACTGAGTGCTACATTTGTACCCCTTTTTTCAGTTTCTTACTGATTTTCTGTAAAAATCTATTGATCGATGTAATTCGTATCTATCAAATGTATATTGCATCTATTGAGCTATGTACAGTGTATCGATCGTATGTATATTGCATTGATTGAGCTATGTAATCTATGTATCTATCTATCAAATCTACCTATCTCGTGGTTCTGCAAGTGGACTGTTTGCGGTTGATTGCGGTGTGTTACACTTGGAGTTTGCTCTGTCACTGTGATGCGGCCGTAACCCTTACACTACCTAATTACTGATGTTTTAAAGCACGTTATTGCAAACAATTTGGGAATGTTAGGTGATTCAGGCCCTTTATGGGTTAAAAGCAGACTCTGCATAAACTATGTAATTTTACATGGGAGTTTTGCCAGGGATCCCCCTCCAGCATGCCACAGTCTAGGTGTTAGTAACCTTGAAACAACTTTTCCATCACTATTGTGGCCAGAAAGAGTCCTTGTAGGTTTTAAAATTCGCCTGCCTATTGAATTCAATGGCGGTTCAAGGGTTCGCGAACAATACCGGAAGTTCGAGTCCGCCGTTCACGAACCGAAAATTTAAAGTTCGCAACATCACTAATAAGAACATGGCCCTATACTTTAACTTCCCTTTTATGTGAATCTGCATTAACAGCTGGTAATAGCAAGGCCCCCCCCTCTGGGTTGAAGTTCATCTACTCTCTGATGGTGGGAGGTTGTGGCCTGTGTCATCGCGACACAGAGGTTGGAGTGGAGTAAGGACCGGACGGCAAAGGTTGGGCAATGCCTCAGATAGTTACCGAGGTACTCCTTTGTTTTTGGGTCTATGTAACTTTTGATAACCTCATTGCCTCTGTCTTGAGCGGAGTCTTTCTTTTCTGCTGCCTCTTGGCCATTGACCTCTTGTCGTGTTGAGGACACTTAAGAACTCACTTGACGCCATCCAGTTTTCAGCCGGTTTGGTTGTCGTTTAAAAAGTTTAATGTTAATAAAATTGCAAGTTCATGTTTTTTTCCCTCCACTCTTGTGTCAGTGTCTATATTGATAAGGTAACTTACAGCTGGATTACGAGTTTGGCGTTATGGCTGCTCGCTAATTATGTATACATTATTTTCATTGCGCACCTTTCATAACATAGGTATTACGAGTGTGAAAAGAACCTCTTAACACGTCGTGGTAAAACGAGTACTGCATTTATTTCCCAAGCGTAATCACGGGTGCGTAATTAATTCTCCTATAGAGATCAATGCAAAATGAAGAATACACAGATTTTTCTTCTAACACTCAATCTCGCGAGAAATACACACTGCTCTGTCATATTACATACATGGACAAGAAAAACAGTCAGCTCTAATGTACAAACATCAATCGCTCACGCAATATAGCACATATGCATTCAACATTCATAATCGGAAACAACTAATACTACACAACATTTACATTAAATGAGGAATAGGAAAATACGTTGCAATCTGCAACACGGAACAAAACAACATGAAAAACGAATTGCACACTGATACACAAACAAAGCATTCGCATTGATGATTACGAAACATTATTACAAAGAAAAAACATTTACAACACTTAACAAATACAACACCATTACAAATCAACATTTAGATTTGGAGATAATACATTTGGAGAATGTTAGGCAAAATGATCACTAAGACATCATCGCATTATACACATTCCACAAATACATATGTGCATTTACAAACTCAATATGAGCATGCACAAATTAAAACTAATACACTAATACAACTAATGCACACATACAAATCAAAAAGAAACCACACCTGGACATTGTTTACTTTGCAAACCGGTACATCATTAAACATTTACATAGGGTATATAAGCACGCTAGAAACATGGCTTCTTTGACTGTATTGCTTTTTCGAGTTAGGTGCAGGTCTAGGCATTGGAGGATTTGGGGAGATTAGAGAGAGATTAGAGAGAGAGATAAGAGAGAAAGTTAGTGTGAGAGTTAGTGTGAGAGTTAGTGTGAGAGTTAGTTTTTGAGAGAGTGAGTTAGTGAGAGAGATAGAGAGTGTTAGTGAGCGAGAGTTTGTTTGGGTGAGTGTGCGAGTGCTGTTTTTTGGTACATTCCTTATATAAACACATTTACAAGCAAAAACATTCAATACATACATACACTTATCACTAACACTACATACACTCCATTCCTCATACAACACATTAATTATTTGGTAAAGTTAAAATATTGTTGACAAACATATTAAACAAGATGGAGTATATTCATTGTTGAACATTCATGGATTAATACTTGCCTCAAAATATATTCTGGATCAAAAACACATTGCCTTCATTCGTTTCTGCCACGAGACAGCCAGCAATAGATATTTATTTGCTCTTTATCATCTATGTTTCAACAATGTACATGATTGACACAATCCATAATCCATGAAAATCATGTTTTCAAACTTGTGTTCTCATTCACAAATGTGGCAAATCAAATATTGCGGGACAACATCATCCAATCAAAGCTGGATTTAACACCTTTGCATGAGACGTCTTACGCAACATGGCGCATCCGAGATCGCTTAAAAACGTCATCCAATCAAAGGACGGATTTAACTCCTTTGCATGAGATGTCTTACACAATATGGCACATCCGAGATCACGTAAAAACATCATCCAATCAAAGAACAGATTTAACACCTTCGCATGAGACGTCTTACGCATCATAGTGCATCCAAGATCGCGTAAAAATGTCATCCAATCAAAGGACAGATTTCACACCTTTGCATGAAATGTCTTATGCAACATGGCGCATCCAAGATCGCGTAAAAACATCATCCAATCAAAGGATGGATTTAACACCTTTGCATGTCAATAACAAACATATTTATATTTTTAAAAATAGAGTATGTGCTATATTGTTATCTATGAAGCGTGTTTGTTTCTTGTAATGCACAATTTCACATAATGTAAGGTTAGATTCCATAATACTCTGATATATGAAATATGATCCATTGTTGGTAAAAACTATATATTTCATTGCAATAGGAAGATTAGGAAATATTTTGAAACAGCAGGGTTTAACAAAAATAATGCTACTATATACATTATGAAAATGTGGATTGTTTATACATTAGATTTTACTTATGTAGCAATATATTGTTGTATAATTAAATATAATCACAAATAATAGAAAGAGATTAATCATCTAAAATGTGTGCATTATACACAGTGATTTATTTGGTTATACTACTAAATTAAGATGTAAGGAAAATTGGAAAATATATGTTGTCAACATTCAGATAAGTCTGTTTTAAAGATATTATATGTGTATGTTGATGTCAAAATAAATAATAATAAAAAGTACATTATAATTGCATATCCATAAATTAAGAATTGTGGTCAGCATCTTTTCAACATAAAAGATCTTTCATTAGAAATGACATTAATAAATAAAGAAGAAACATAACAGTTTAATGAAATTATTTTTATTATGATAAATATGATTTATGAATGTCATAAAACATTAAGAAATAAGATCATTTGAAAAACAAATCAGAATGAGAAAACAGCCCCTTTGGAGTCATCTGATAAGGTGACATAGTGCATCACAGTCCTTGGAGGGAGTTGACAAGGGCAAACAAAGGCCAACACAGCCCCTTTGAAGCCATCTGACAAGGTGACATAGTGCATCACAGTCTTTGGAGGGAGTTGAAAAGGGCAAACAAAGGCCAACATAGCCCCTTTGGAGCCATCTGGCAAAGGTGACATAGTACATCACAGTCCTTGGAGGGAGTTAACAAGAGCAAACAAAGGCCAGCACAGCCCCTTTGGAGCCATCTGACAAGGTGACATAGTGCATAACAGTCCTTGGAGGGATTTGACAAGGGCAAACAAATGCCAACACAGCCCCTTTGGAGCCATCTGACAAGGTGACATAGTGCATCACAGTCCTTGGAGGGAGTTGACAAGGGCAAGCAAAGGCCAACACAGCCCCTTTGGAGCCATCTGAAAAGGTGACATAATGCATCACAGTCCTTGGAGAGAGTTGACAAGGGCAGAAAAAGGCAAACACAGCTCCTTTGGAGCCATCTGACAAGGTGAAATAGTACATCACAGTCCTTGGAGGGAGTTGACAAAAGGCCAACATGGCCCCTTAGTATAAATCTGACAAGGTGAAATAGTGTAACAGGCACAACAATAAACACAAAATAGGCCAAATGGCAACAAATACAAGCAAACAAATAGCAACATGTGGATGGAGGAGTTATTAGTTCTCCCTTGGGCCATCTCCGGATCCTCCACTTACTGGGGCATCAGCATCACCTTCATCGTCCTGCGCCCCTCCAGCTGTGGCTTCATGCATTGCGTCTAACCGCATTATTCGGGCTAGAGTCAAGTGATGAAGCCGCAGCTTGATACACATGTCATGCATCCTTCCCAGCAACTGATTGGAACTCAGCATGGTTTGCTCAATCCTTGCTAGAGCCTCTAGCGTTAACCATGCTGAGTCACAACCTAAACAAAAATAAATATTACAAATTAATAATAATTACAGAACATAATAAAAATAGAGCAAAGAGACATTGTACTAATTAAAATACAGATCATTATTAAAATAAAATATGCTATAGAAAAGAAGAATTATACATTAAATATGTTCTTCAGGATAAACCATTAAGATATTAGAAAAAATCAAAACCCTTTGAATCTTGAAAAAAATATTTCTTTGGTTTATGACACACTGTGAAAAGGGCGGTGATAACAAAACCAAAATATTGGCATATATATATATATATAATATATATACAACATCTAGGCAATATAATTTAGCTATTAGAAAATGTGGATGTTGATTTAAAAAATATAAATAGGAAACATTTACATTAATCAAATAAAGAAAAGGTTTATAAAAAACATTTCCTATTCAAAATCAATTTATGTATAATTAGATCAGTTTAATGTCCCTTTAAGAATGTATGTTCTAATTTTGATTTGTAATGATACTTACATCGGTGGCTGGGAAGGACAATCCGACACCCAGGACAATGAAGGTAGGGATTAGGGTAAAGGTGTTGTTGGGGAGGGATGGGGTGAGGGGGAGGGATGAGGCAAGGTGGGGGATTGGGTTCCTGCTTTGCACAATAATTAAAAGCGTAATTGCGCATCCGTGATTATGAATTGATTTGGATCTAGTAGTGTCATGAGTATAATTTGTAAAGCTTTAGAATATATTTACAATTGTGTGTATCACGATATTCCAATAGGATCATTGTAAAGATTGAATACAAATGAATATTTCTAACTTTTGTATGAATCGATATTCAAGGTATAAAATGGCGGAGGATAGGGATTTCACGGTTGTGCAATTCCATTTTAGCTCTGTGACGCATATTCGGGAGAGCGCAAGAAAAAGCATTATTCCTATTTGATGTGTGATGAATCTAAATTCAGATGTCTACCATCATATGTAACGTCTGTTGTGAGATCTATATAGATTGAATATATGACTATATACACATTGCTTAAATATATACTCAAATATTAATATATTATATGAAATCTGATATTTACCTGGTTCAGCCTCTGTAGTGCCTTCTCCCAGGTCACAGATTGGAGCTGCACTGGCCTCCGGGTCTGGGGGACTGTGAAGGGGCTGAGGAGCGTGCAGAAGCAAATATGTAGGGGAAACGGAGATTGAGGAGGGCGCATAAAGTTTCCTCATAAGGTTGTAGGAAAAGTTTCTGTGGGGTGGATCCTGATTTCCACCTCTCTGATGGGCTTTTGCCTACTCCCTGAGGTGGACTTTTTTGCGAAGCCGCAACCTCATATCCCCGATTCTCTGCATGAATTGATCCAAAGTCCTTTGGACGTCTTTTACCGAATTCACAGAAACAGTGTGTCAGGGTTTTTTCCCTATTTTGATTGCCATGTGCTGCTGGCAGCCATTTTACTTACCGCTCTTCCTGACTATGGTGCATTGTGGGGGATGCTGCTCATTTCCTGCACTTCCTTTTATGGCCAGACTGGTATGAATCATCCGTGTGAGACAGGATGCAGTCTCAGGATTGTGATGTCATCACTTATTATATAAGGGGCCTCTGTTCAGTATGCTTTGCCTTTGCATTGTCTCAGACCTGTTTGTGAGAGTTCCTGTGTATTACCTGGCTGCCTGACATCCTTCCTGGTTCCTGATCCCTGGCTTGTTCCTGACTCTGCTGTTTTCCTTGTTGCTGATTCCGGCTCATCTGACTATTCTCATTGGCTCCTGACTCAGCTCATCTGACTACCTGCTCTGGTTTTGACTCCTGGCTTGTTATTTAACTTGTGGACTTTTTATTATTTTTTGCTATTAATAAAGGTGTGATTATTTTTGCACTTCTCGTCTCAGTCTGATTCCTGGCATCCTGACATGGTGCTAATAATCCACCTTTACCTGCCATCATTTCCAGGATGGATGTACAGGATCACCGCTTGGATCAATTTGCAGTAGCCCTGCAAACCCTGCTGACTCGCACTGCACATTTGGACCAAAGTGTCCGGCAAGTTATGGCTGTTCCTGTTTCCGCTGCTGCACCTATTCCTACCAGGAGCATGTCCGATTCTGCACCTCTACCTAAGCGATATGGAGGCGATCCTATTCAGTGCAGAGGGTTTTTGAACCAGGTGGGCATTTACTTTGAGATGTTACCTCAGGCGTTTCCCTCTGACAGAGCTAAGGTGGGATTTCTCATCTCGTTACTCTCTGACACAGCTCTTGACGGGCTAATCCCTTGTGGGAGACAAATAAACCTGTGATTTCAAATTACCCTGAATTTGTGGCCTCCTTTCGAAGGGTATTTGATGTTCCGGCTCGCTCCTCCTCTGCTGCTAAACGACTCATGTCCATTCAGCAAAGTACAAGATCTGTTGCTCAGTATGCTATTGAGTTCCGTACGCTTGCCGCAGAGGTAGGTTGGAACAATGAAGCCCTTGTTGCTGCCTTCTTTCATGGGCTCTCTGATGTGATTAAAGACAAAGTTGCTGCCAGAGATTTACCAGAGGATCTCAAGGCATTGGTGTCTTTCTTGATCCTAACTGACATCAGACTCAGAGAGAGGCCCTCTTTCAAGGAGCGCTTGCGGAAGCCTCCTGTTCTGTTGTCTCCTACAAGTTCGTTCCCACCCATGCCTCCCTTTCCTCTTATGCCTCCTGGTACCAAGTCACTAGGTACTGCTGAGCCGATGCAGTTGGAATTCACGCATCTCTCCGTGGTGGAGAGGGCCTTTAGGAGGAGGGAGGGGCTCTGCCTCTATTGTGGGTTACAGGGCCACCTTTTGAAGTCTTGTCCTACACGGCCGGGAAACGCTCACACCTAAGGTCCTGTTGGGGGCAGACCTTGGGTGGTTTATTCTCGTGCCCGGAACCGCTTAAGGAGAAACCTTTGGTCACGGTTGTCCTTTCCTGGGTGGACTCCTCCATAGTCACTCAGAATAGGATTGCCTCAATATCGCTGAGGTAGAGGTGCAGAACTGGACATGCTGCTGGTAGGCATAGGTGCAGCAGCGGAAACAGGAGCAGCCATAACTTGCGGGACACTTTGGTCCAAATGTGCAGTGCGAGTCAGCAGGGTTTGCAGGGCTACTGCAAATTGATCCAAGCGGTGATCCTGTACATCAAATCACAAGCTATAAACTCTAACTAAATAGTTGACATAATAGCCAATATTCTAATAGTAAATATGCAATGGGAATTTTTAAAAACAAACATGAAGTCATGTCTAAATATGATAATATATTTAAATCGATGAGTGTATACCCCGTGAAAGGTTAGATAAATTTAAAGGGACAGTAAACCAAAAATAGATATTTACTTTAATACACATTACGGCATACTCAAGCCTGTTTTATGAATATACATTTGACCTGTGTGAGGATGTTGTATGTAAACTGTCCACTTATCTCCCACCTCTGATGGAGCGTTTGAATGGTTCAGTGCAGACTCTTAAAGGGACAGTATACTCTAATATTTGGATCACTTAATGTGTCTACAATTCCTTATTATTTTATTAGCAGCAGAGTATTTAATGTATGAAATCTAATGTTTCCTGTTTGTCTATGAATTATTATTTGGAAGCCACAACAAAATAACATTTTGCTAGCTTGTAGATATAATCTGATCTCATGACTTTTTCCCATTGTTTACATATACATACTACTTATATCTGCAAAATAATCAACCGAAATGTTTAAATTTTGTATTACCTTATACCCTATTGTATGCCCCACTGGGAGTGAAATATCTTATAATGGCTGTGTTTACACAGCTTTGCCTTAAGGACAAAAACATTATGAATAGTTGGAGATACCATAGGAGAAATAAATTCAAAATTAAGGGTAACAGAAATACTTGTAAACAATTTTATACACTCCAGCAGGTAAAGAGGATAATTGTGAGAAATTATATGTTGAAATATCTATGAGTTAACTGCTCACAAGAGCTGCTGGTGCAACACCACCCACTGCTGACTCACAGCCAATCGGCCGGCAGCAGGGAGGTGTCAATCAACCCGATCGTATTTGATCGGGTTAATTTCCGGAGATTCCTATCCGCCTCATCAGAGCAGGCGGACAGGGTTATGGAGCAGCGGCCTTTGGTCTGAAGACTCGCCAGAAAAACAGGCCCACAAGCTCCGTTCAGAGCTTAATGAATGGGCCCCTAAATGTGAAAATAAACTTAGCTATCACGTTTTCTTTAAAGATCATTTAATCTACCTAGGTTACCTTGCAAATAATGATACCATAATAACTAAGCTATATTTATTTTAAGAATATGTTAGTAAAATTTGCTTAAAAAAATATAGATATTAGAAGGTGAATATATATATACAGTATATATATATATACATATATATATATATATATATATATATATATATATAAATAAATTAAACTACACTGTCACTTTAATCTAACAAGTTCACCCTACACATTTTTAAAGTGACATGACCAAAGTTGTTATTTAGACTTTATACTGCATAGCCTCGTCATTAACATTTTAGGATTTGTACATCCCTAAATAACACAACCAAAAATTAGATGGCTGTATCTAACTCCACCTTCAAGATACAAGATTTTAACACTCATTATCTGCTTGAGCTGTGTTGATATTTGAATTTGTTACTTAAAATTTCAACTGTATAATATTTAATATCAGTCATGTGCTTGTAAAAAAGATATTTTATCAAACAGTCATGAGACTAATTTTTTTGTTTACATGTCCTAATATTAGAAGGATGTATTTCTTATTATGTTACTTGGATAGAGTATATATATATATATATATATATATATATATATATATATATATATATATATATATATATATATATATATATATATATAGTATTTAAATAAAAAAATAAAAACATATATAGTATGTAAAGATATTTATTAGAAAAAAAAATTAACAATAAATCTATATTCGTTTTGGAATTTAATTAAAAAATTAAAATCTGTAAGAAGAAAAAAAAAGAAGAGATTACAATATGAAATCAATTATGTTATTTAATGAACACATGACTAAACAAATATTCTGTAAATCTAATACTTTTAAATTCATGTTCTGTTTATGCTCTAATGTTTTGATATTAAAGCCAGGTTCAGAATGGAGATCGAGATCTATATCATATATATCTATCTACACATAATTTAACATTAATCACACTAAATTGTCTAATCAAGAGTTGACTTACATATCCAATTTTGTTCAAATATTCCTAATTATTCAATTGTATGAGGGACATAATTGAATGTAATATTTCCTGTCCCTTCAAAAACTAATATACCTAAATGTCAACTATGAAATGTATACCTTTATCTGTCACAATTGATCACAATCTGAGTCCTCTCTAGCACAAAGTAGGGGGAATGTTTATCAAATAAATGTCTTCAAAAATAGGACATGTTTAAAATTGTCTGACACATTCAATATATTATGAATCATTTGCACATTATTCCTCCTATCATTCTTAATAGCATGCATTGTGCAAAGTAACCTGGATTTATGGTCTTTAAAAGTCGATTCTATTCAAAATATCAGTATCTCTTCATTATGTGTCATATTCATCACTTTCCAAATAGTGCATTTTGAAATACCATCTAAAAGAAAAGAGGAAACATAAGTGTTTCCCATTGGATGTATCCTGCACCCCCCAGTCTTGTTCCAGAGAATTGTGTATACTTACCATGTAAACGTGTCTTTGTATGTTTTTTTAAGTCAGCACAGTTTGAAAGACAATGCCACAGACATGATCACATTGATTTTCTTCACTTTCAGTCTGATTTTCTTCACTTTCAGTCTGGTATTCTTCACTTTCAGTCTGGTATTCTTTACTTTCAGTCAGTAGATGAAGTCAATCTCCCTAATGAAAAATAAAGTGTACTTCAAATCTCTAATAAAATGGTACATAGTACTGCTATGGATCAGGGGTCACCCCCCCCCCAACCTGGTTCCATACAATGGGTATAGTTACAATGTGAAGGTGTCTTGGTATGTTTGTTGAAGTCAGCACAGTTGAAAGACAATACCAGAGACATGATCACATTGGTATTCTTCACTTTCAGTCTGTAGATGAAGTCATCTCCCTAATGTTAAATAAATTGAAAATCAAATATCTCAAAAAATTGTACATAGTTTTTCATCCCTCCCCCTAACACTACCTATTTCCTAATATGTTTATAGCGATAGCTTAGTAAGCATATGTAGCCTCTCTTGTGTTATGTTCTGACAATCAAGTGTTAAGCTGAGTCACATAAATTGTGCAGACTTAATCTCTGATGTATGACTTTGGCAATGCTATGTGCTTCAGGGTATCCCTTTATCTGCTATCTGTGGCATGTATCCCTTTCAGAATATCTAAAATCTAATAATGTCTAAACTAAATAATACATTGAAACTACTTGTTTGCCATATGATGGATCATTGTGCAAAATCTCCCCCCCAGTCTCAGTCCATACATTGTGTCTTCTTACCACCTGATGTTGTCTTCAAGTGGCAAAGTCATTACAGAAGCCAATGCCAGAATCATCTGATGTATAAAATACATATGATAATAAAATATAATTGTTATTTTGCAATAATCATTTCTTGAACAATCCTAACATGTTCGCACAATTCTACTTTAATTTTCCTAAAAGCCTCACATATTCGCAATGCTTCTAAATAACTTATAGTATTTATCATCTGAAGTGGCGGTTGATGATGTTGTCTCTGACATTGACCCCCTCATTCTGGAATGGGCCCTCTAGAATTGGGTTGTCCTCCTCATCTTGGAGGAAGTCTCGGGGCACCTGGACGGCCTGCAACATCCCAGCCTGCTGTGCAATGTTATGCAGGACGCTGCAGGCTATAACGATCTTCGCCATCTTACTAGGGCTGTATTGGAGGACTCCTCCAGACCTGTTAAGGCATCGTAACCACATTTTGAGGAGCCCAAACATCCTCTCCACTATAGCCCTAGTCCACTAGTGCGCCCGATTATAGCGCACCTGGGCGTAGTCAGCTGGGTTACGTATAGGTGTAATGAGCACAGGCCGGCTCATGTAACCCGAATCACCTGTAAATAATGAACATGACAAAACATCAATGTTACAAATATCTTAGAAATTATGATATAAAAATACATTTAAATACAATGATGCATTTGTGTATACAAAAATTGCCTAAACTAGACATTTGCGGAAATTGTCAAATAAATGGTAAATCGCATCCTATATCTGCCCATTTAAGCTATGACCTGCTACATATCTGTTTGTTTCTAAAACTAGACATTTGCTGAAAGAGACAAATAAATGGTTAAATTGCATCCTATATCTGCACATTTAAGCTATGGCCTGCTACATATGCGTTTTTCGCTAAAAATAGACATTTGCTGAAAGAGACAAATAAATGGTTAAAGTACATCCTATATCTGCCCATTTAAGCTATGACCTGCTACATATCTGTTTGTTTCTAAAACTAGACATTTGCTGAAAGAGACAAATAAATGGTTAATTTGCATCCTATATCTTCCCATTTAAGCTATGACCTGCTACATATCTGTTTTTTTCTAAAACTAGACATTTGCTGAAAGAGACAAATAATTGGTTAAAGCGGATCCTATATCTGCCTATTTAAGCTATGACCTGCTACATATCTGTTTGTTTCTAAAACTAGACATTTGCTGAAAGAGACAAATAAATCGTTAAATCGCATCCTATATATGCACATTTAAGCTATGACCTGCTACATATGCGTTTTTCGCTAAAACTAGACATTTGCTGGAAGAGACAAATAAATGGTTAAATCGCATCCTATATCTGCACATTTAAGCTATGACCTGCTACATATGCATTTTTCACTAAAACTAGACATTTGCTGAAAGGGACAAAAAAATGATTAAACCGCATCCTATATCTGCACATTACAGAAACCCAACTGTTTGCGAACATTACAGTGGCAATTGTCCAACTTCTGAACTGTGCACAAGTAATCACCAATGAGCCACCCATGGGGAAACTGTCTGTCCTCAAACTCTGCTGCCAGAGTGAGGACTGCCTGAGGATGCGGGCATCATGACAGGCCCCCCGAAATCCATGCACACCTGCATAATCCACAATCGTGAGTCGCAAATAAACTGCACGTTCAGACTATGAAAGTGTTTGCGATTTTGGTTGGGGATCTCTTCTGCTGGAGCATGCAGCGCAATGTGGGTGCAATCTATTGCTCCCAAGACATTGGGCATTTGAGCTATTGCATAGAAATTCCCTCTTGATGCGCCTCCAATCGTCATCGTTTTGAGGGAATCCTATGTAAAGCTTAAAAACTCATACCATGGCATCCAGAAACTTCTCAAACACCACAGAGAAGGTACCCTGGGACAACCCATGCATGTACTCCTCTAAGGATTGAACATTTCCGGAGGCCAGGACATGTATGCAGCATAGCATCTTGGTCATGCCAGGGATTGCAGTCCTCATATGTTTACATGGCTCCAGATGAGGTTTAAGTACTTTGTAAAGGCCCATGAGTTGCTCTCAATTAAACATATACTTGTCATAAACCTCAAAGTCGCTCATGTTCTCAAAGGTGGGTCTCACCCTTTCAACATGAGGACCTCTGATCAGACGTTCCCCACGCCTCTCTTGGAGACGCCGAGCCTGCCTGATTCTGTTGTACAAATCCATATTTGCCAAGCAGCACAAAGCCAAACAGCAGAGCAAACGCACAAGGAGTAACAAGTTATGCAAAAACACAAAAGCGATTTGATACAATGTCGATCACCAGGGACGCTTTGGCCATGTTGTTTGGGGGATTTATAGTGAAAAATGTCCAATGGTAACGTGTTCATAATGATTGCTGATTGTATCCACTTGATTGTATGTAAGCGGCGCAAATAATTTCAAAGTGGGCGTTTTTTTAGGTGTTTGCTTAAATTTTGTTTTCCCCCAATAAATCGTAATGTGAAAGTGTTAAAGTGTAAAATGTAACATATACAGTGCAGCTTCGTGATGTTTGTTTATATGCATAACAAATACTTATTAAACGTGATGTTATAGTGAAAACCACACGTCCACTCTAACATGATTGAAAGTGCATACTTGTGTATAATGTGTGCATAGACATGGCAAAGAATCTGATCGATCAATGTTGCTGCAATATTGTTGCAAAATCAAAAAGTAATGGCTGACATCTATAATATTCTATATATATATATATATATATATATATATAAGTGATTGTTGAGATGTCAATATTTTACGTGTCCCATTGAAACCGCAATAATAATGAAGATCTCCCAACCCTCTTGTCTACATACGTATATGTAATATTGTAATATTGAGTGAGAAACTGATGAAAGGAGCAGTACAGTCCTAATGCTGTAATCTGTATGGTTGAAGCTTAGAATGATGCCATCATATTAGCTACATGCCTGTCTAGTTTGCAAATCTTCATTCTCTTGTTGTAGTTTGCAACATTCTTATTGTGTGCTGATTAAAAAGATAAATATGTAATATGTGTATTTTGTTGTTGTGTGATGCGTGTTATGTACATATATTTATGTATTGTGATTCTCTCCCACATATGTTGGTTTATATAAAGCAGTATAGCATTGTTGTTCCTTACAAAAAAGCGACAACTCTATTATTTTCTAATGATATCTTATTATTGTAAGTAATTCATAATGGTATCTAATTTTTAAATTGTGATGTTAATGGGACACTAAAGCCATAATTTCTCTTTCCTGATTGAGAGAGAGAATCCAATGATAACCAACCTTCCAATATACTTGTATGCTGTAAATGTGTTCATTTTTGTATATGGTTTGTTGAATATATAGCAATGCACATGTATGAGGCAATGACAAAAGGAATGTATTTGCAGCCATCAATCATCATCTGGTGAGCCTATCTAAATATGCTGTTCATCCAAGCATATGACTTGAATAACTGAAATGCTATAATAGACGTAAATGAGACAAGTGTTTAAAATTGCCAACTGTTTGTGAATAATTAAATTTTTAAAAAGTATATTTTCTGTGCGTTTAAATATGATTTAATTCTTGAAACCGATTTTGTATTGATAGAATTGATGGTGATTTGAATTGATGGTGATTTAGAATTGATGGTGATTTAAAGTTGATGTAATGTAATTTCGCAAAAGAATTTGATGTTGTAGTGATGTTCACACAAGTAAAACACATAACTCCAGTGTCAAATAGTCTATTTCTTGATCTATTTGTCATAGCGGGACCAACGCAAGAATGAATGAATTAGCGCCACAATTGGGAATCTGCAGGTCGCGTGCACAAGCACGTATTCCCCATGGAGGCAAGAAATTTCCAACACTTGTGTCGAGCGAAAAATGAGTGACGTCATGTCCTTCTGTGAAAAAGTAGCTAAATCGCGTTAATTTCATATTTAAAAAATGTTTTGTGTACGTAATGTGCTCTATATTGTTTGTATGTATCTAATTCTGTATGTATGTGATGCTATTTGTACGTAGATGTAGCTACTGTAGATGAGTGTAAGTTCACATATGTCTATGTAAGTCAATGTATTTTTTTTTCTTACACCCGAGATCTCATAATTTTGATCCATTATATTTTGTAAATATAAATATTTAATTAAAAAATAAAAATTGTATAGTGTTTGTATGAGCGTAGGTGTACTTTGTATGATATTTTGGAAATTATTCATAAATGTTTTTGGTATCGGGATATCAATAACTACTGGGTCTGGGTGAGCGTTATGGATTTGAGCATAGATGGGGATATTTATGGCGCTACAGAAACTTGTAATAGCACCCTTATTTTGGTAGCGACCAGCTAGGCCTTTTACCCTTATGGTGGTGTGAAAAGTGATGGCTTTCTGGCGAGTTGCTGATAGAATTAGCATTACAGGGATCTGGTTAGTCAAGCTACCCTTGTTAAATGTATGGGCTTAATTTTGGTCTCCTCCATTTGCTAGCTGATTTTCTTGGCCCTTCAAAGGGAGAATAAACAAAAATACTTTCTATAAGCACAGTACTGAGGCTTATCTCTGCCTCCCTCTAGTCATGGGTGCCTCTATGCTTAAATCAAGCTTACACTTCATACCAGAGCTAACGTGTTTGCATTTGCACATGTACTGCAACTATGCTTCAGATACCTGCAATGAACTCTAGGTACTAAAATTGTGGCACCCATAATTAGAAGGGTGCAGGAAATGCATTGTGTCCTTTTAAAGGTTGGAGAACCTTTGACGTCTAGAAAAGCAGGTCATGACCTTGAAAACAATTTGCAATGATGGAGATGTTGGACAGAGTTATAGCCAGACTGTTGGGTGGGGTGGAATGCCTAAGGTGGTAGCCTGAGATCTCCCCTTCTTATTTTGAGTAGGCCAAACAAACTCAAGAAAGCCTAATTCCCTCAATTGTGGGCAGAGCGTAGCTGTAGCTTTTAATTGGGCTGCTGACCTCTGAGGAGTTAGGAACTCACTTGCTGCCATCTCTGTGTTCAAATTGTTTAGTTGGTTTAATTACAATAATTTATGTTAGTAAATGTGACAAGTGGTGGTCAGTTCCACTCCCATTACTCTGTTTTTGTTTTTATGGGTTTTAGCAAAGGAAATAAGTTTCAGTTAAAGGGACAGTATACACTAATGTTGATTTAACTGCATGTAATAGACACACTATAAAGAATTATATGCACAGATACTGATCTAAAAATCCAGTATGAAACCATTTAAAAACAAAAACAGAAACAAATTGGAGTAGCTATACATCAGTATTTTCCTAAAACTTTGGGGCTTGGTTAGGAGTCTGAAAATGAGAGCAATATTATTTAACAATAAGCAAAATTTAAAGAAAATTAAAAAAAAAAGCTGTATAGGCTATATAAATTGATCTACAAAACATTTATGCAAAGAAAAATCTAGTGTATAATGTCCCTTTAAGGATTGTAGATGTGATTTCTACTCTGGGGGAAATAGTGCTAGGACTTTTTAAGAAATGTAACTTAAGTTATCAGACTTTATATGTTGTTTTTTTCTCTTACACTTGCAAGATGTCTCAATCTGATCCTGTCTCAGAATTCACTGTTGGAACCCTGCTGTATGATAACAGTTCTACCAAAGCTAAGTGCATTTGTTGTACACTTGTGGAGGTTATATCTTCAGCTGTGGTTTGTAATAGTTGTCATGATAAACTTTTACATACAGATAATGTGTCCATCAGTAATAGTACATTGCCTGTTGCTGTTCCTTCAACATCTAATGTACAAGATATACCTGTGAATTTAAAAGAATTTATTGCTGATTCTATTCAGAAGGCTTTGTCTGCCATCCTGCCTTCTAATAAACGTAAAAGATCTTTTAAAACTTCTCATAAAGTTGATGAAATTTCAAATGACCAACAACATACTGAATTATCCTCCTATGATGAGGATCTATCTGGTTCAGAAGATCCTGTCTTTATTTATTTAAAATGGGGTATATTTGTTCTTTGTTAAAAGAAGTGTTGATTACATTGGATATGGAGGAGACTAGTCCTCTTGATATTAAAACTAGCAAATGTTTAAATTCTGTTTATAAACCTCCTGTAGTTATTCCAGAGGTTTTCCAGTTCCTGATACTATTTCTGATATGATTTCTAAGGAATTGAATAGGCCTGGTACTTCTTTTATTCCTTTTTCAAGGTTTAAAATATTGTATCCTTTGCCAGCAGTTACTTTAGAGTTTTTGGAAAAGATCCCCAAAGTTGATGGGGCTATCTCTACTCTTGCTAAACGTACTACTATTCCTATGGAAGATAGTACTTCTTTTAAAGATCCTTTAGATAGGAAACTTGAATCTTATCTAAGGAAAGCCTATTTACATTCTCAGGCCTGAAATTTCCTTGGCTGATGTTGCAGCTGCATCAACTTTTAGGTTGGAAAATTTAGCACAACAAGAATTGGATTCTGATTTGTCTAGCATTGTTCGCTTGCTTCCACATGCTAATCATTTTATTTGTGATGTCATTTTTGATATCATCAAAATTGATGTTAGATCTATGTCTTTAGCTATTCTAGCTAGAAGAGCTTTGTGGCTTAAATCTTGGAATGCTGATATGACTTTGGTTCTCAGTTGGATTCGATTATTTCAATTGTCACTTGGGGGAAGGGAGTTTTTTTGCCTCAGGATAAAAGACCTACGGGTAAATCTAAAGCTTCTAACCCTTTTTGTTCCTTTTGACAGAATAAGGAACAGAAACCTAATTTTCCCCCCAAGAAATCTGTTTCCAATGGGAAGCCTTCCTCAAGATTACCAATCAATATTTTGGAACTCCATGCGATTTTCAGGGCTCTTCAGATTTGGCCTCTGTTGAAGAGAGAACCGTTCATTTGTTTTCAGACAGACAATATCACAACTGTGGCATATGTCAATTATCAGGGTGGGACTCACAGTCCCCAAGCTATGAAAGAAGTATCCCGGGTATTTGCTTTGGCAGAATCCAGCTCCTGTCTAATTTCTGTGATTCATATTCCAGGTATAGACAATTGGGAAGCGGATTATCTCAGCCGTCAGACTTTACATTCGGGAGAGTGGTCCCTCTATCCAGATGTGTTTTCTCAGGTTGTTCAGATGTGGGGTCTTCCAGAAATAGATATGATGGCTTCTCATCTAAACAAGAAACTTCCCAGGTACCTGTCCAGGTCCAGGGATCCTCGGGCGGAAGCAGTAGATGCGTTAACACTTCTTTGGTGTTATCAACCTGCTTATATTTTACTGCCTTTAGTTCTTCTGCCAAGAGTGATCTCAAAGATCATCATGGAACAATCATTTGTGTTGCTGGTGGCTTCAGCATGGCCTCACAGGTTTTGGTATGCGGATCTTGTTTGGATGTCCAGTTGTCAACCTTGGCCACTTCCATTAAGGCCAGACCTTCTGTCTCAAGGTCCGTTTTTCCATTAGGATCTGAAATCATTAAATTTGAAGGTATTGAAATTGAACGCTTAGTGCTTAGTCATAGTGGTTTCTCTGATTCTGTGATTAATACTATGTTGCAGGCTCATACATCTGTTTCTAGAAAGATTTATTATCGAGTTTGGAAGACTTACATTTCATGGTGTTCCTCTCATAAATTCTCTTGGCATTCTTTTAGAATTCCTAGAATTTTACAGTTTCTTCAGGATGGTTTGGATAAGGGTTTGTCTGCAAGTTCCTTGAAGGGACAAATCTCTGCTCCTTCTGTTTTATTTCACAGAAAGATTGCTAAGCTTCCTTATATTCACTGTTTTGTTCAGGCTTTGGTTCATATCAAGCCTGTTATTAAATCGATCTCTCCTCCTTGGAGTCTTAATTTGGTGTTGAAGGCTTTACAGGCTCCTCCATTTGAGCCTATTCTTTCTTTGGACATTTAAATACTTTCTTAGAAAGTGTTGTTTCTTTTGGCCATCTCTTGTGCTAGAAGAGTTTCTGAATTATCTGCTCTCTCTTGTAAATCTCCTTTTCTGATTTTTCATCAGGATAAGGCAATTTTGAGGACTTCATTTAAATTCTTACCTAAGGTTGTGAATTCTAACAACATTAATAGAGAAATTGGTGTCCCTTCCTTGTGTCCTAATCCTTAGAATTCTTTAGAGAGATCTTTACATCTTTTCTGGTCCTAGGAAAGGTCAGAAGGCTTCTGCCGTTTCCTTGGCATCGTGGTTAAAGCTTTTGATTCATCAAGCATATTTGAAGTTGGGTCAAGCCCCGCCTCAGAGAATTACAGCTCATTCTACTAGATCAGTTTCCACTTCGTGGGCTTTTAGGAATGAAGCTTCAGTTGATCAGATTTGCAAAGCAGCAATTTGGTCTTCTTTGCATACATTTACTAAATTCTACCGTTTTGATGTATTTGCTTCTTCGGAAGCAGTGTTTGGTAGAAAAGTTCTTCAGGCATCTGTTTCAGTTTGATTCTTCTGCTTATGTTTTAATTTTTTTCCTTTCATTTATGAGAATAAACTTATATTTTGGGTTGTGGATTAATTTTCTTCAGCGAAAAATGGCTGTTTTTTTATTTTATCCCTCCCTCTCTAGTGACTATTGCTATCCCATAGGTCACTAGCTCATGGCCTCTTGCCAATTACATGAAGAAAACATAATTTATGTAAGAACTTACCTGATAAATTCATTTCTTTCATATTGGCAAGAGTCCCTGAGGCCTACCCTTTTTATGGTGGTTATGATTTTTATGTATAAAGCACAATTATTTCCAAATTCCTTTGTTGATGCTTTTTACTCCTTTCTTTATCACCCCACTACTTGGCTTTTCATTAAACTGAATTGTGGGTGCGGTGAGGGGTGTATATACAGGGAGTGCAGAATTATTAGGCAAGTTGTATTTTTGAGGATTAAGTTTATTATTGAACAACAACCATGTTCTCAATGAACCCAAAAAACTCATTAATATCAAAGCTGAATAGTTTTTGGATGTAGTTTTTAGTTTGTTTTTAGTTATAGCTATTTTAGGGGGATATCTTGTGTGTGCCGGTGATTATTACTGTGCATTATTATTAGGCAACTTAACAAAAAACAAATATATACCATTTCAATTATTTATTTTTACCAGTGAAAACAACATAACATCTCAACATTCACAAATATACATTTCTGACATTCAAAAACAAAACAAAAACAAATCAGTGACCAATATAGTCACCTTTCTTTGCAAGGACACTCAAAAGCCTGCCATCCATGGATTCTGTCAGGTGTTTTGATTTGTTCACCATCAACATTGCGTGCAGCAGCAACCACAGCCTCCCAGACACTGTTCAGAGAGGTGTACTGTTTTCCCTCCTTGTAAATCTCACATTTGATGATGGACCACAGGTTCTCAATGGGGTTCAGATCAGGTGAACAAGGAGGCCATTGTCATTAGATTTTCTTCTTTTTATACCCTTTTCTTGCCAGCCACGCTGTGGAGTACTTGGACGCGTGTGATGGAGCATTGTCCTGCATGAAAATCATGTTTTTCTTGAAGGATGCAGACTTCTTCCTGTACCACTGCTTGAAGAAGGTGTCCTTCCAGAAACTGGCAGTAGGATGGGAGTTGAGCTTGACTCCATCCTCAACCCGAAAGGCCCCACAAGCTCATCTTTGAATGATACCAGCCCAAACCAGTACTCCACCTCCACCTTGCTGGCGTCTGAGTCGGACTGGAGCTCTCTGCCCTTTACCAATCCAGCCACGGGCCCATCCATCTGGCCCATCAAGACTCACTCTCATTTCATCAGTCCATAAAACCTTAGAAAAAATCAGTCTTGAGATATTTCTTGGCCCAGTCTTGACGTTTCAGCTTGTGTGTCTTGTTTAGTGGTGGTCGTCTTTCAGCCTTTCTTACCTTGGCCATGTCTCTGAGTATTGCAAACCTTGTGCTTCTGGGCACTCCAGTGATGTTGCAGCTCTGAAATATGGCCAAACTGGTGGCAAGTGGCATCTTGGCAGCTGCACGCTTGACTTTTCTCAGTTCATTGGGCAGTTATTTTGCGCCTTGGTTTTTCCACACGCTTCTTGTGACCCTGTTGACTATTTTGAATGAAACGCTTGATTGTTCGATGATCACGCTTCAGAAGGTTTGCAATTTTAAGAGTGCTGCATCCTCTGCAAGATATCTCACTATTTTTGACTTTTCTGAGCCTGTCAGTCCTTCTTTTGACCCATTTTGGCCAAAGGAAAGGAAGTTGCCTAATAATTATGCATACCTATTATAGGGTGTTGATGTCATTAGACCACACCCCTTCTCATTACAGAGATGCACATCACCTAATATGCTTAATTGGTAGTAGGCTTTCGAGCCTATACAGCTTGGAGTAAGACAACATGCATAAAGAGGATGATGTGCATCAAAATACTCATTTGCCTAATAATTCTGCACTCCCTGTATAGGCATTTTGAGGTTTGGGAAACTTTGCCCCCTCCTGGTAGGATTGTATATCCCATACGCCACTAGCTTATGGACTCTTGCAATATGAAATAAATAATTTATCAGGTAAGTTCTTACATAAATTATGTTTTTTCTTCACTCTCTGCTATCTTTATTTGAAAAAGCAGGCATGTAAGCTTAGGAGCCGGCCCACTTTTGTTTCAGAACCCTGGGTAGCGCTTGCTGCTTGATGGTTACATTTAAGGGATTAGAAATTAGCATATGAAGCCTACCTTGGTTTAGTTTTCAACAAAGAATACAAAGAGAACAAAGCAAATTTGATGATAAAAGTAAATTGGAGAAGTTGTTTAAAATTGCATGCCCTATCCTGAATCATGAAAGTTTCATTTTGACTAGAATTCCCCTTCAAAGACATCAGTTTTGGTTTCAAGGGTTGACATGCTAAAAGTCTTAAAAGGACATTAAAATTATACATCAGATAATAATAACTTCCAATTCAAAAGATTTGTACAAAATAAATGTTTTAATACGCACATTTTGCATTGATGAGCATTTCAGAGAAACAGCCATTGAAAATACCTCTTGAATGTTGTTTATCTTATCTCTTTTGCTGTAACCAATTATAAATAGTTTCCCTGTGCAATCACACCAATCAGTGCAGTATGTAAGAGGCGAAAGAGTTCTAAACTCTGCAATTGCAAAATGTACCCCAGCCCTCTCTGGGGGAAGTGAAAAAAATGTTTTCAGATTTGCATTAATGGGACAGTGTACATTAATGTTCATACAACTGCATGTAATATACACTACTTAAAGAAGAATATGAACAGATACTGATCTAAAAATACAGTATAAAACCTTTTAAAAACGTAATTAGAAGCTCCCACTTTAGAACTGTTTATGAGGTTAGGCTGGGGTCAACCAGTGACAGGGGCTGGGGAAAACAGGAAGAGCAGATCTCCCCCTACCATAATTAAGAAAATACAGATAACACAAACACTAGCAACACAAATCTATAGACCTGGGTTTACATCTAATATTTCGGCGCTTAGTTAGGAGTCCTGAAAATCAGCAAATGTTATTAAAACATAAGCATAAATATACATTGTTACAAAAACACTTCCAGATGGGCTATATAAATGGGTCATCTATAAAACATTTATGCAAAGAAAAATTAGTGTACAATGTCCCTTTACAAGGGACCATTAAAGGGGGCCGAGCCTGTCTGGAGACCGGAGATGGCCGCATAATTGTGCCCGCTCAGTGCAGGATCCCAAATAAAGAGGTTTACAAACCTGTAAGCGCTATTATAGCAACTAGACCGCGTCCTTGGTGTGCAAATGGCATATGGGGGATACAAAGATACGCTCCTAGAGACCAGCAATATAGGAGGAAGGAGACCTATTTGAGGAGATCGCTCCCGAGACGGCTGAGAAGAGGCGCCATCTTGGCAACCCACGAGAGGTTTGCATTAGCCAGAACGCAGGGGTAATATAATAAAACACAAATGCTGCAAACCTATCTGGGACATGACGACAGGACAGAGATACCCTTGTCAATAAGCCTACCGACAAAGCAACTGGAGATCTCGGAATGGGGTAAGAGGACTTTCCTTGCGGTTATAACGCATCAGGGAACTTACTACATGGCTCAGTGGCACAGACGGCCATATATAACGGGTCCCATAACACTTTATACTATGAGATGAAAAGGAAGGGTCAGAGTTTAATGGCAAAAGGGCCCTGAAAGATGGTAATAATATATTAAAACTAGCGATCAGGCAGTAGGGTGATTCGATCAAAAAGTGACCCAAAGAGGGATAAAGTTAACACGGAGAAAAAATATAAAGAGAGGAAGCTAAGCAAGTAAATGAATACACACTTCTGTTAATACGGGAGTAAACTTGTATATGCCGGACTTATCCTTGCTGATATACTTAAAAAGGATAAAGTGACTTGTGACATACATATTCTTCACCCTGCAACTTGCTACCTGCGACTTTTTTAAAAGGGGTGCTGTTAGATTAATATTATCTCCTGGGGTGCTTGTGGCCCTGCTAGTACATAAACAAAATGACATCCAGAAAATTACATAAAACATCTGTGGGGGGTAAAGCAGCAGCAGCCCAGTTTATTCTTCACAACCCTCTAAGGGGGAGAAAGTAACAGGAGCCCAAGACACAGAGCAGGAGGAGGAAATGGAAGCAGAATAAGTGCGCAGGCCTGTGCCTGAGGATCTTATCCCGGTCACTGAGAGCAGATATCAAGGCATTAGTTTCAAAAAAGGACATAGGAGAAAAACTTTGAAAAGATGTGGAATAAAAAGGGACACTTTTCAAAACTCCATCACCAATAGCTTGGCGGAGCTTAAGCATGAAATTCTTGACTTGGGGCACGAGAGTCTCAACTCTTGGAAGATAGCGAAAACAATACAGAAGGAGACCATGACTAATCTATCCCAAAGGACTCTGGATCAGCAATTAGAGCTGGATGCTCTCCAAGACAAAATGGAGAAGCTAGAGAATCACACACCTGTGCGCAGCAATTTGCGACTAAAAGGAATTCCGGAAACTATAACACACTGTCAGACCTGCATAATTACCGAAAACCAACTTTTTCGAGCAATTACAGGCAGTGCTGAGGAGGATAACTTCCAGTTAGAAAGGGCACATATAGCCCTCAACACCAAAGCCGAAAGGAGAGTATCCCCCAGAGATGTAATATTTAAGCTGCCTTCGGTTTCCTGAAAAAGAACTAATCCTCAGCAGCGAGGAAGAATCCGACTTTTAAATATCAAGGAGTGGTAATCCAGTTCTATCAAGATCTATGTGCACAGGACTCTACAAAGGCGAGGCTCGCTCAGACCACTCACCTGCTGCTCCGCAAAAAAACAAATAAATTACAGATGGGGATTCCTCTTTTCCTAACACATTCTTCACGAAGGCAGAACTATGACGATTAAGGAAAGGCGGGATATTCAGGAAATCTGCACTTACCTTGGGCTAGATGCTCCTGACCTACCTGCAAGCCATAGTGACTCAGAAGCTGAAAGACCCTCCCAGAGAGAAGAAAGGACCAAAAGAACCAAATGGACTAAAGTGTCCAAGAAAAAGTCAAGATGATCAGTTAAAGAGAAGGGAACTTTTCCAACCTCCTTAAGGACAAACTACAGGACCCTATGGAAGGTCAAGAGACAGATGAGTATACTCTGAATTGTTTTTATACCCTATGCTCATTATAATTTCTCCTGCTTGGAGACCATGTTAGGAATGTTAATAGGTGAAAGCCTGCGTTAGGCCCCTCTTAAGACATATCAGAAGTTCATTACCTATAGGCTAGAGTCAAATGTTACTTAACACTTAATGATAGTCTCCTAAGAATTAGTGATGTTATTGAAAGATGTGGAACACGGTACAGAGGAGACTATCCCATGAGGACTATTATTAAAACTGAACAGTAAAGGCACTTTTCGGGGAATATACCTTGAATTACTTAAGATTTAACAACCTTTGGAACTATAGCTTCAATTATAATTGGTTATAAACCCTGCACAGACTCTCCCCTTTTTATTATGTTAATTATTCGAGGATTGTACTTGAAATAATGTTTGTTATTATATGTTTGCAATGTTTGAAATGTTACTGTGTTGTTTTTATGTGTGGTCATATGGGACACAGATGCTTCAGAGTGACTCTGTCAATCCAAATCAAGGAGATACTCAGTGCCGTCTCATTGATGGCTGGTTCATATTGTATTGATAATGACATCTTAATGAATCTGATCTCACAGTTCTCTCACATAATGTGAGAGGGGGTTAACACACTAATGTCAAGAGAAAATAGCCCTCACCCAATATTTAAAATTGAAAGCCAAGATAGTTTTCCTACAGGAACTCATTTACACCGACCACTGATACTAAGTTCTGGCATAAACATTTTCCCTCTCATTATCACGCTACAGCGGCCCAAAAGAAGAGAGGGGGTCTCTATCCTTATTCATTCCTCCTTACACTTCATAGAAGAAGAGGGTCATAGCTGACAAAGAAGGCAGATTTCTTACAGTAAGGGGCAGGATACAGGACACAAAAATTTCACTCTGGTAATGTCTACGCACCAAATGAGTACAACATATACTTCTTTAAACAGATCTCACCATCACCTCACTCAATGGTCTCAGACACGAACAATATTAGCGGGAGACATCAACATTCCATTGACATTACGTTTAAACCCCATAGAAAAAGATAACAATGAAACAACACAGACAAAAAAGCAATAATTAAGTCAGTAAGGGATTCCTTAGCTTCACACTAACTTGGTTGACACCTGGAGACATTACATGGAGAGACAAGAACAGACAATACTTCTATTCACATGCACATAGAATGTATACCAGGACTGGATCATGTCACAATAAGTCAGATTTTGTTACCCCAATATTAAAAAGGCACACATACACTCATGTGTGTGGTCAGACCATTCTATTGTACAGGTAGAGCTAACGGGGATAATTGATAGTCAAAGACAGAGATCTTGGACATATGACCCAAGTATTCTAAGCAACAAACATACATACACTACTTAAACTCTTAGAGGAATACTGGCAACTTAATGAGCTTTCCACAAATAATCCGTTGTCCTCCTGGGCCGCACATAAACCCCTTCATAAGAGGGATCCTTATTCAAGAAAAAATCAAAAATTATTAGACTTGCCAATAAGACTATAGAACAATTACAGGCAGATATACACAAGCTTGAGGCTCAACATAAAATAACACTATCAGCCTCCACTCTCAAATTGCTCCAGACCAAACGAAATCTCCTTGCAAAGGTTTTAAATGACGGGACGCTGAGAGCAATCCAGAGATTGAAAAGCACCTACTTTATACACTCTAACAAACCTGACAAATTTTTAGCCAACAAACTATGAGAAAGAAACAAAAATGAGCTCTATCCATACATACAGACCCAAGAAGGGATGAGGAAGTCCAACCAACGAAGAGATCGCAGATACTTTTGCATCATATTATGAAACTCTCTACGATGGTAGGAAGGTGGTAAGATCGGCAGAAACCACACCACACCTCCACTGCAAACTTTTTACGACAAGCTAAATAAAAGCCATCTGTGCCCACAAGACATAGACACACTAAATGGGGAGGTCACTACTCAAGAGATCATTAATGTGCTGAAAGAGTTAAAGATAGGTAGGGCGGCAGGGCTCGAAGGTCTATCCAGTGAATATTATAAATTATTTATAAACAGGAAAGTCCATGATATTATATACCAAGGATCTCCTATAGGAGGCGCTGAATGAACAATGGTAGTATTATAAAATAAATGTTCAACTTATTACACAATAAACAACTTATTTTACAATATACATAATGTTAAGAAATTAAATTAAAATTGTGTATATACAGACGTGGCACGTGACCAATCCTGACAATAGTAAAGTTCCAATTGTATCTGAAAGGTCCAAATGTGGAAAAAGGCAGCTCTCGAGTCTTCACCCAAACGATGGTGTAACTTCTAAATGGACAGCTGTAATGACAAACAAAAACAGAGGCGCCACATGTGTAGATCAATAAGGACCAGCAATATCCAAAAGAAACAAGATCAAAGGATACTCACAAACGTGAAGGCACTCAATTGTGCCTATAGGAACAGCTGGTATTTTCACAGGATGTATGATATTTGGGAGTATCGTTTTGAGTCTATTAGCTAAAAATTTTGTTAGAATTTTTATGTCCTGGTTGATCAGGGAAATCGGTCTGTAGTTTTCTACATAGTGTGGGTCCTTCCCTGGCTTGGGGGATAACTACTATCTAGGCCCTGAGAATAGCTGTGGGATTTCTACTCTATTCATAACGTTCATTACAGAACTTCCTAATATGTGGGATCAATGTCATCCTTAAATAATTTATAAAATGGACAGCTGTAATGACAACAAAAACAGAGGCGCCACATGTGTAGATCAATAAGGACCAGCAATATCCAAAAGAAACAAGCTACCAGGATACTCACAAAATGTGAAGGCACTCAATTGTGCCTATAGGAACAGGCTGTATTTTCACAGCAAACCAGCTGGCTGTGCCAGACGGGAATCCCCGTCGTGATATCCCTATGGTTCTTGTTGTCCCAACTGTGACCCTTGCCTGGGTCACTTTCGCAAAATGAACTGGAGTGAAGAGGGGAGAAAGGCTAAACAGCCTTAGGGTTACTTCCAAGTGAAATGCCACACTAACACCAGGCTTGTATAAAAATGAAACAAGCTCATTTTATTGTGCAAAAATAAAAATACCATCAGTGCATACAAATACAACTGGGTGTGTTTAAAAGGCAAATCTCCTTGTATTGGCAGAGATAATAGCGACACGTTTCTCAGGGATACCCTGTTCCTCAGGCTTGTATACTCTGACCCTGTTTTAGATCCCTTTAAATAGGGCACAGTAACCATATGTTTCCAATAAACCTCCCCTTTTCCTTCACATAAACCAATAAAACCTTTTCTTTCCTAAACGCCCACTTGTTGCAATGATTAGGGAAATACTATAATATAAATATATAAATAAGTGCACCCATTATAATCTCCTATGAGTTGCGATCTATATGTTGGTAACTGTAATGTTACATAAGTTTGAATCCGTGCCCGATTTTGAATATAATTAAAAATTGGACTAATGTAAACAAACTTCGTGCATAACGTTTCCTTAACCAATAATAACCAATCTTCTGGGGGCTTGTGTCTAAGAACGAGTCTGATTGGTGTGCGCCCTAATCGTCAGATAGACTACACAGACCGTCATGCCTCATCATCTTTAGAGCTTCCCGGAAGTTGTATCAGCATGACCGTCTGATTTGCTAAGTGCCCTCCTGACGGCGGAAGTTAGTCTAATAGCAAAGCACTCGGGGTTGCATAGTTTTAAATATAAATTGAATGCGCTAGCAAAGGCACTTGGTTGGACCGGATGAGACAATAGCAAGCACACACTGTACACAGTACACTGAAAAGATTGTCAAATGTAGTGCAATGTTAGTACATCTCTAAGCACTCTGTCATGTCATTTGTAATAAATATGTGTGCTCGCGAGTACACTTTATGCGTGATATATATCTATAGAGTAGATGATATAATGGTACAAAGATAGGTATCTAAGCAATATCTAATGTGCTGTTGTGATAGAATACTATGTGACATGTATCTGAATGATACTTAATAATAAAGTGCAATGTCCATGATTATGACCAAATATATATAAAAGTGCTATAAAATAAACAATGCTATATCTCCTGTGTGTGGATGGTCATAAAGAACGTATCATGGAAATTATTAGTGTTATAATTATTGAGAATGTGTGATAAAGCCTGTGATAATGTGAATATGTGTATAAATATATGTATAAACCTAAAAACGTGTATATGTATATACCTAAAAAGGATCTGACCCTTATATATGTGCAAATAAATATACCTAAAAAATGAATCTAACAATTGTGGGGGAGATAATATGATATATTATCTATAAGTGACTGTGAGGACGTGTGGATATAATGATCACCACATGATCTATATATATGCTCACTACATGAGTAATGACCTATATTCTGATGTGAACTTAAGTGAATCTAACCATTGAGTGAAATTATTTAAACAAAATTCTCAGGCCCACATCGCCTAAGTAATATATAAACTCACTGCATGAGTGGTACCTACAATCTCATGTTATTGTACTAATAATAACCTATAGCTAAGCAACAAGTGGGCGGGGAAAGTCCAGTGTACAAAGTCTTCCTAAACACTAACACCAAAAATATGAATGATTAAAAATGCAAATAAATTAAAATTATAAAACATCAAAATTATATTATAATTATGATGATCGTTAAAACTTAGATAGATGGGATGGTTAAGAGATATTAACTACAAATAAACTCTGTGAGGACCCCTACTCATATGACTAATGATTGTAGAATGTAGATAATAATCATTAAATGCAGCTGAATCCTATGACTTCATTGAGGCCAGTGGGAAATAGACTATTGAATTTGAAATCCAATAGGTTTTCCCTTTGGTCTAAGCTTGTTGAACCTATTGTACAAGTTACTTTTGGGAATACTTTCTATTGGAGTGGATTTTGAATGAGCATTTACCAGATACATATTTCTCACAAATATGTTGGGATACACTATGTTTGGATGACTTTACTTTGATGTTCCTTAGGTGTTCACCTCCATCGGGTTCTGACCCCCTTTCTACAGGTCCCTACCTATATACCTGGATCCCACAATTACATGTGAGTGCATAGATAACAAAACTGGAGTCACAGGTCATTCTATTTTTAATATGAAATGTTTCCCCATTATTATGTGACACTATGTTGGTGAATCCATGAGTTATGTGTTCACACATAAAGCATAGTTTCTTTCCACATCTGTAGGCTCCCATCTTGTTGGAAGTGTTATTACCTATCTTTCTTCCTGATCTACATGTATTAACCAATTTTCCTTTTTGACATAACAACCTTACTTGGGGCCAGTTTTTTGTTTATATGTAGGTGCTCTTTTGAAAACCAATTTCGGTTGTGATGGAAGGGTTTTATTTAAGACTGGATCTTTTAAGAGAATCGGCCAAATGTTTTTTAGGACTATATTAATAATCTATGATTGGAATTGTACTGTGTAACAAAAAGTGGTTGTTTATTGAAAGTCATCTCCTCCTTATTTTTATGTTGATCTGGAACAGAAGCTGCTGATAATAATGCTTCCCTATTTAAGTCTCCTGCTCTCTGCTGGCCCTTGTTAATAAGTTCTGGGGGATACCCTTTTTCCAAAAATCTGGATGTTAAAATAAGAGATTGTTGATTGTATTGTTCTATTGTACTGCAGTTCCTACGCAGACGACAGAACTGACTGAAGGGAATATTTGTTTTCCATCTTGTTAAGTGATTGCTCGAAAAATGTAAAAAATTATTACAGTCTACCTTTTTAAAAAAAGTAGACGTAGATATGTTACCTAGTGAGTCCCAACAGAGTGTGACATCTAAGAATTCTATACAGTCCTTTTGTAAGTTGTGTGTGAAACCTATGCCCAAAATTAAGAGCTTCAGGTTCTGAACCATTTTTCATTTTTGATGGTTCAGAACCTGAAGCTCTTAATTTTGTTTCACAATTGAATAGGAATAATATGGGCATAGGTTTCACACACAACTTACAAAAGGACTGTATAGAATTCTTAGTTGTCACACTCTGTTGGGACTCACTAGGTAACATATCTACGTCTACTTTTTTTAAAAAGGTAGACTGTAATAATTTCTTACATTTTTCAAGCAATCACTGGAAAACAAATATTCCCTTCAGTCAGTTCTGTCGTCTGCGTAGGAACTGCAGTACAATAGAACAATACAATCAACAATCTCTTATTTTAACATCCAGATTTTTGGAAAAAGGGTATCCCCCAGAACTTATTAACAAGGGCCAGCAGAGAGCAGGAGACTTAAATAGGGAGCCTACAGATGTGGAAAGAAACTATGCTTTATGTGTGAACACATAACTCATGGATTCACCCAACATAGTGTCACATAATAATGGGGAAACATTTCATATTAAAAATAGAGATGACCTGTGACTCAGTTTTGTTATCTATGCACTCACATGTAATTGTGGGATCAGTATATAGGTAGGACCTGTAGAAAGGTCAGAACCCGATGGAGTGAACACCTAAGGAACATCAAAGTAAAGTCATCCAAACATAGTATATCCCGACATATTTGTGAGAAATATGTATCTGGTAAATGCTCATTCAAAATCACTCCAATAGAAAGTATTCCCAAAAGTAACTTGTACAATAGGTTCAACAAGCTTAGACAAAGGGAAACCTATTGGATTTTCAAATTCAATAGTCTATTTCCCACTGGCCTCAATGAAGTCATAGATTCAGCTGCATTTATATGATTATTATCTACATTCTACAATCATTAGTCATATGAGTAGGGTTCCTCACAGAGTTTATTGTAGATTAATATCTCTTACCATCCCATCTATCTAAGTTTTAAACGATCATCATAATTATAATATAATTTTAATGTTTTATAATTTTAATTTATTTGCATTTTTAATCATTCATATTTTTTGGTGTTAGTGTTTAGGAAGACTTTGTACACTGGACTTTCCCCGCCCACTTGTTGCTTAGCTATAGGTTATTATTAGTACAATAACATGAGATTGTAGGTAACCACTCATGCAGTGAGTGTATATATTTACTTAGGCGATGTGGCCTGAGAATTTTGTTTAAATAATTTCACTCAATGGTTAGATTCACTTAAGTTCACATCAGAATATAGGTCATTACTCATGTAGTGAGCATATATATAGATCATGTGGTGATCATTATATCCTCACGTCCTCACCAGTCACTTATGAGATAATATATTCATATTATCTCCCACACAATTGTTAGATCATTTTAGGTATATATATTTGCACATATATAAGGGTCAGATCTTTTTAGGTATATACCTATACAACGTTTTTAGGTTTATACATATATTTATACACATATTCACATTATCACAGGCTTTATCACACATTCTCATAATTATAACACTAATAATTTCCATGATATGTTCTTTATGACCATCCAACACACTGGAGATATAGCATTGTTTATTTTATAGCAATTTGTTATATATATTTGGTCATAATCATGGACATTGCACTTTATTATTAATGTATCATTCAGATACATGTCACATAGTATTCTATCACAACCAGCACATTAGATATTGCCTTAGATACCTATCTTTGTACCATTATATCATCTACTCTATAGATATATATCACGCATAAAAGTGTACTCGCGAGCACACATATTTATTACAAATTGTGATGATAGCAGGATGTGATTTCACTAGCTGGTGGGCGGGGCTTAGGTCGGTGTCTGTGTCGCAGTTAGTTTAGTACAATCAACCTGTCTGGATGTGTTTTGCTATGCTCTGTAATAAAATCGAGTTGTACTCATTGCTGTGTCCTGCATTATGTCCTGCATCTCATGACATGGTGTCAGAAGTTCTGGACTGCGCTTCTGTTCCTGATCGATTGCAATGTCAAAGTTTACCCCCACCTGAGCCTTTTGACTTTCTCAGCCTGCCAGCTTGGCCCACATGGCGTCAGCGGTTCAGCGCTACAGGATTGCATCCAAACTGAACAGGAGAGTGGTGAAGTACAAGTTAATTCTCTTTTATACTCTATGGGGAAAGATGTAGAGCCAGGTGTTCAATGCTTTTACTTTCCAAGAAGGGGAAGAAGTTAACTTTGATATAGTTATGGATAAACTCATGTGCCCACTTTGTGCCCAAAGAAATGTGATTCATGAGAGAGCTTGTTTTCACAAACGTAATCAGCGTGTGGAGAATCTGTGGAGTCATTTGTGCGCAGCCTGTATGAATTAGCTGAATTCTGTGAGTTTGGGTGTAGCTAATGAAGAGCAAATCAGAGACAGAATAGTTATTGGAATTGCAGATGCTGAAGTCTCCCTGAAGCTGCAGTTAGAGCCTGATTTTACGTTAGACGGGGGCTATTAGGATGGCCCGCCAGAGTGAACTGGTGAAAAAAGCAAAGTGCTGATCTGAGGTCTGAGAGTATTGTGGATGAAGTGCAACAGTCTAGGAAACTTACTAGTGAAAGGCACAGTGTGAGCGGTTGATCTAAAGTACTGGAAAGGCCTAGAAGTGGATGGGCGCAACATGACGATGCACACGGTGCTACCGGGCCTCATGATCAGAGTGCTATATGCCCGGCCAGAGATAAAGATGCAGAAAATGTAACAGAATAGGCCATTTTGAAGTGGTGTGTAAAACTGAATACATTAAGGAGATGCAGGTGGACAGTGACCAGGAGGGTCAGGAAGTGTCTTTTGTGGGGTCTGTTGTGGAACGGGACAAGCTCAGAGGAAGATTGGACAGTTACTTTTACTGTAATGGGAGCCAATGTTGATTTTAAGATGACACAGGAGCTGATATCACTGTAATGTCTTTTGCTGAATTTATGAAACCTGCCTCGACAGCCCCAGCTGGCGACAGGTTACTACAAATGTTCATAGTCCTGGTGCCGCATTGATTGTGTGGGGAATTTCTTGCCAGCTGTGAGTACAAACAAAGGAAGTCACCATGTGGGTGCATGTGATCCGAGGTCAGTGTGTTAACAGTTTATTGAGCAGAAAAGCAGCCTGTGACTTGGGCCTCGTGGCCAGAGTGAATGAGATCTCTGAAGATATGTTTGGCGAGTTGGGCCTCACTGAGCTGCAAACCTGTCCGTATAGCACTTAAAGTGACGCAGTCCATACAGTATTTCTACTCCTCGTAGAATTCCGTTCCTGCTCATAGCCTCAAGTGGAGAAAGAGCTCATGCGCCATGAAGTCTATGGGGGTTATTGAAGAGGCTTGTTGAAGCAACTGATTGGTGTGCCCCCATTGTTCCAGTTGCAAAGAAAAACGGAAAGGTGCGCATCTGTGTGGACCTGAAAAGGTTGAATGAGGCAGTGAAGAGGGAGAGATTTGTGCTGCCGACACTGGAAGATTAGCCCCGAAGTTGGCTGGGGCGAAGTTCTTTTTCCACATTAGACGCTTCTAGCGGCTTTTGGCAGATCCCCCCTGGATCCAAAGTGCCGCAAACTGACTACCTTTATCACTCCGGTAGGTCGGTTCTGTTTCTGCAGACTTCCCTTTGGGATATCCTCCGCTCCTGAGATCTTTCAGAGGGAAATGAGTTCTCTCCTGAGTGGCCACGTGGGCCACAGCCAGTCGTCATGGACGACATTCTAGTGTATGGGGTCTACAGTGGAGGAGCATGATCAGCGTTTGAGTTGTGTGCTGCAGGCTATCAAAGAGTCTGGGCTGAAGCTGAATAAAGAAAAATGTCATTTGTAGGAAAACTGAATTATGCTACTTTGGGCATATCATCAACGGGGATGGCATCAAGCCGGACCCCCGAGAAAATTCGGGCTATCGAACAGATGAAAAGCCCTTCTGATGTACATGAGCTGAGACAGATATTGGGCCTAGTAAATTACGTGGGCAAGTTTCTTCCAGATTTATCTACAGTTTTGCACCCTATCACAGAGTTGCTTAAGAAAGATGTTGCCTGGGTCTGGGGACCCTCACAAGAAAAAGCGTTCCTGCATGCTAAGTCCCTGCTGGGGTCTGCCCCAGTGCTGGGGTTCTACGACCCTCAAAAAAGACTGTGGTTAGTGCTGATGCAAGCAGTTATGGGTTGGGGGCTGCACTCCTGCAGCTGATGACAACAAACTACAGCCCATCGCCTACTGTTCCCAGCACACTGACGCTGCGGAGTCAAAATACGCTCAAATTGAGAAAGAGTGCCCTGGCTGCAGTTTGGGCCTGTGAGCGCTTTCAGCGTTATCTAGTGGGTTTGGAGAAATTTAGTCTGGAAACTGACCACAAACCGCTAGTCCCTCTTATCAATTCTTATGACATCGACAAAACACCCTTGAGATGCCAGAGACTTTTAATGAGACTGCTCAGGTTCAATGTTCAGGCAGTGCATGTGCCGGGGAAGCAGCTGGTTGTGGCAGATACACTGTCCAGGCTCCCGCTGGCTGCTGCTGAAGAATCCTCTACAGAATCGGATGTAAAAGTGTATGTTGATTCAGTTCTGGCCTCTAAGTCCATTTCTTCAGGAAACTGGAAGAGATAAAGAAAGAGACATATTTGGACACAGATCTGCAAGAAGTTATAAGGTACATAAGAGATGGCTGGCCCGAGAGCCGGGCAGCCTGGATGTCTTTAAATGCTTACCAGCCAGAGAGGTCGCAGCTCACGGAGCTGGAGGGGTTGGTGCTGTTCCAAGACCGTATTGTAATTCCTGTCAGCATGAGGAAGGAGATGTTAAACAGGATTCATGATGGCCACTTAGGCATACAAAGTGCAGAGAAAGAGCAGCTACAGCTGTGTGGTGGCCTGGGATCAGCTCCGACATTGCAAATCACGTGTCTAATGTGCCTTTTGCCGGGAACGCCGGCCTACTCAGAGAAGGGAGCCCTTAATGTCTACTCCGCTGCCTGCGGGGCCGTGGCAGAAAATAGCTGCTGATTTGTGCGAACTGCACGGGAAAAAGTTTCTTGTTGTTATCGACTACTATTCCAGGTATTTGGAAATAGCACCCCTGAATGATATCACAAGTCAGGCCGTTATCATTCGCCTGAAGAGCTTGTTCGCCCGCTGGGGCATTCCAATGGAGCTGGTGAGTGATAATGGCATGCAGTTCGCTTCTACAGAGTTCAGTGCTTTCAGCAGGGAATATGATTTTTGTACATTCCACGTCAAGTCCACATTATCCGCAGGCCAACGGAATGGCTGAAAGGGCAGTTCAAACAACAAAATTCATCCTAAAGCAATCTGAACCGTACCTAGCCCTCTTGTCATACAGGGCGACGCCCATTCAAGCCACCGGGTTTAGCCCGGCACAGCTGATGCTAGGACGCCAGATTCGCACCACTTTACCCTCAGTGGGTGTCTTCAAGCCGCCTGGCCCTGTTCCTCGGGACGAAGTCCTTAGGAGGGATGAAGAGGCCAAAAAGGGTTATCGTTTCTTCTACGACAGGAGACATTCTGTCAGGCCTTTACAGGAACTGAAAGCGGGCCAAAGTGTCAGAATTAAACTGGATGATGAGAAGAAATGGAAGACGCCTGCTACGGTAGTGGGCCGCTCTCCAGAACCAAGGTCTTACACAGTCCTTACAGAGGGAGGGACGGTTAACGCCGTAACCGAAGACATCTTCAGCCTGTACCTGAGAGTCTGGAACCGGATACCTCAGTACCACCGCCGGTGGGATCTCCTGTTCTAAGAGAGGTGCCTTCCCCTCAGCAAGATCATAGCGGGGATATATCTTTGCCTCCAGCAAACTCTTGTTCACCATCTTCTGTATCAGAGGACAATTCATGCAAAGTTACATCAAGCGGAAGAGTGGTGAGGCTTCCGGCCCGATACAGGGACTGACTTTAGCTAGAACAGTGACCGGAAGTATGGGCAGAATAATCCCCATGGTCACTGTGGACTAGGGTAGTCTACCCCGATGTCCAAGTCAGGATGTAATTTGTTTGTTCATGTTTTCTAATCTATCTGTTTTTATAATGTTCTAAAACAAAATGTTGTGTATACCCTGTTGGTGTACCTTGTTGTTTAATATATGTGAATGTATGCTTTGCCTTTGAAAAAGGGGAAGATGTGATGATAGCAGGATGTGATGTCACTAGCTGGTGGGCGGGGCTTAGGTCCGGTGTCTGTGTCGCAGTTAGTTTAGTACAATCAACCTGTCTGGATGTGTATTGCTATGCTCTGTAATAAAATAGAGTTGTACCATCATTGCTGTGTCCTGCATATGTCCTGCATCTCATGACACAAATGACATGACAGAGTGCTTAGAGATGTACTAACATTGCACTACATTTGACAATCTTTTCAGTGTACTGTGTACAGTGTGTGCTTGCTATTGTCTCATCCCGTCCAACCAGGTGCCTTTGCCTAGCGCATTCAATTTATTATTTAAAACTATGCAACCCGAGTGCTTTGCTATTATACTACTTCCGCCGTCAGGAGGGCACTTAGCAAATCAGACGTTCATGCTGATACACTTCCGGGAAGCTCTAAAGATGAGTGAGGCATGACGGTCTGTGTAGTCTATCTGACGATTAGGGCGCACACCAATCAGACTCGTTCTTAGACACAAGCCCCCAGAAGATTGGTTATTATTGGTTAAGGAAACGTTATGCACGAAGTTTGTTTACATTAGTCCAATTTTTAATTATATCAAAATCGGCACGGATTCAAACTTATGTAACATTACAGTTACCAACATATAGATCGCAACTCATAGGAGATTATAATGGTGCACTTATTTATATATTTATATTATAGTATTTCCCTAATCATTGCAACAAGTGGGCGTTTAGGGAAAGAAAAGGTTTTATTGGTTTATGTGAAGAAAAGGGGAGGGTTTATTGGAAACATATGGTTACTGTGCCCTATTTAAAGGGATCTAAAACAGGGTCAGAGTATACAAGCCTGAGGAAACAGGGTTATCCCTGAGAAACGTGTCGCTATTATCTCTGCACATACAAGGAGATTTGCCTTTTAAACACACCCAGTTGTATTTGTATGCACTGATGGTATTTTTATTTTTGCACAATAAAATACTTGTTTCAATTTTTATACAAGCCTGGTGTTAGTGTGGCATTTCACTTGGAAGTAACCTAAAGGCTGTTTAGCCTTTCTCCCCTCTTCACTCCAGTTCCTTTTTGCTGAAAGTGACCCAGGCAAGGGTCACAGTTGGGACAACAAGAACCATAGGATATCACGACGGGGATTCCCGTGCACAGCCAGCTGGTTTGCTGTGAAAATACCAGCCTGTTCCTATAGGCACAATTGAGTGCCTTCACATTTGTGAGTATCCTGTAGCTTGTTTCTTTTGGATATTGCTGGTCCTTATTGATCTACACATGTGGCGCCTCTGTTTTTGTTGTCATTACAGCTGTCCATTTTATAAATTATTTAAGATGACATTGATCCCACATATTAGGAAGTTCTGTAATGACGTTATGAATAGAGTAGAAATCCCAACAGCTATTCTCAGGGCCAAGATAGTAGTTATCCCCCAAGCCAGGGAAGGACCCCACACTATGTAAAAACTACAGACCGATTTCCCTGATCAACCAGGACATAAAAATTCTAACAAAATTTTTAGCTAATAGACTCAAAACGATACTCCCAAATATCATACATCCTGACCAGGTGGGGTTTATTCAGGGGAGAGAGGCTCCAGATAATATACGAAGAACCATAGATCTGATAGAACACTTGAGAGAAATGGGAACGCCTTCTCTGCTCCTGTCATTGAACGCGGAGAAGGCGTTTGATAGGATAGATTGGACATACATGTTTGAAGTCCTACGGGCGTTTGGGTTTAAAGGGGAATTTCTACAAGCAGTTAAGGGAATCTACTCCTCACCAACCGCCACAATAAGTGCAACAGGTTATCAATCTAGATCCATACAGATATTAAACGGTACGCGACAGGGCTGCCCATTGTCCCCGCTCCTGTTTGCATTATGTATCGAACCGCTGGCGTCCTGTATTAGATGGTCCAAGGAGGTTAAGGGAGTAAACATAGGGAAATCAGATTATAAGCTGTCGTTATTTGCCGATGATGTCTTACTGACGCTGACTAAACCACTTAATTCTTTAACGCACTTATATCAGATTTTGAGGGAATTTTCTGAGATATCGGGATATAAGGTGAATTTAGATAAGTGTGAGGCACTCCCGATACTCATCCCTTCCCATACCCAAAAACTTAGAGAGGTTAACTTTGAAATTACATGGACCAAACACTCCTTACCTTACCTAGGAACTAGGATCTCAGATTCATTCAATAAATTATACAAATTGAACTACATCCCATTATACAAACAAATTAGACAAGATTTACAGAAGTGGAAGAAGGGTAGTTTCTCATGGTTTGGCCGACTATCAACCATTAAGATGAACATATTTCCCAGAATTTTATATTTATTTCGCGCATTACCAATTAAAATACCTCCCCTGGACTTAAAGAAACTACAGTCAGATCTCCAGTCCATTTTAAGAGGAGACAGGAGAGCCAGAATAGCTTCCCAGGTGTTGGCCCGACATAGACAGCTGGGAGGAGTGGGGTTACCAAATCTAGCAGACTATTACCATGCGTCAAGGATTGCACAAAGCCACCCTTCTAAGTAAACTGTCACAAAATGTGATTTGGACAAAAATAGAGACAGAACTTTTGGCAAAGAAGACTCAGATAGCATTTACCATTAGGGACACGTTGGCCCTCTGGAAAGCAGCAACAAAAACCCAGGAGCTTATACCCACAAATACAAGGATTATGCCCATCAGGTATATTGTGCCAAAAGAGATACAGAAACAAATAGGAAAGTGGGCAAACAAAGGGTTATATAGAGTGGCAGACTTCTTGACACATAATAGTAATACCACGTTTAATCATCTACAGGACGCCATACAACCAGACAAATTACATTGGTACGTATATTTACAGATTTCCTAAGCTCTAAGTAAATATATTGTACACAAACAAACAGCAACTAGGGACAAGTCCTGAGGAGGATCTGTAGGTCGATAGATAGGGAAAAAACAAACGATTTCCAGACTTTATATAGATATTCAAAGAAGCAAGATTAGTAACAAATCCAACATAGTATTAAAATGGGAAGACGATTTAAGACTTACCCTCCCGAAAGAAGAATGGGACCAAATTCTGTATAAGTCCTGTAAGGGACTGATAAGCACTGACCTTAAGGAAAACACCATTAAGACGACATTTAGGTGGTATCTGACACCGATAGGTACATCCCACTACTTAAGTAGCAACACCAAACTTTGTTACCGGAGTTGCGGGGAGATAGGCTCGTACAAGCACATGTGGTGGGAGTGCGTGGTAATAAAGGACATATGGCAAAGGTTAAACGAGTTACTAAGTAACACATTGGAGGAAAACATCACACTGACCATGTTTCAGGCACTGCTGAATAGAGGTTTCCCCGAAATTTATACCAGCAATTAAGACATATATTAAAATACTATGCACAACTACCAGGATCTGTATAGCTAGGCATTGGAAAGAGGGTGCCCCTACTTGGGGGGAAGTTAAGGATAAGATCCAGGATATATATATTATATAGAAGGAGCATCAAGAATTCAGGGTATGGAAGAACAGTTTCAGTCAATTTGGTATTACTGGATTATGAATAACAAATAAAGATACAGATATGATAGCACAGGAAAATTATTATAGAATAGACGGAATGTTATATATAGAGATAATCAAGGTTGATCAAGGGTTTGAAATCGGTGTCCCAATAGAAGGAGATTATTTGATTCGGTTAGAGGAACTATGACCACACAGAATACAGTTATTTTGAGTTTATGATGTTTACTTGTTTATTTGGTTAAAAAAAAAACAAAAAGAAAATATTCCTGGGGCCTATGTTGGATCACACACTATGGACTAAATCTCGATTAGAAATGGACACTATCTCAGAAATGGAATAAATAATGTGTATCCATGGGTAATTAACGGAATGCACCACTGTATTGTTTTAACTGAATCTATGTAAAATTCTGAAGCTGAAACGGTGATGTTACTGTTTGTGAGTTACACATGCCTTGTAGAACGAAATAAAATTATTTTAACATAAAGGGACATTAAGCTGTTGAGTACAATGGTTACTACACAGGATGCTTTTGGTTTTTCCTCCTGTTCCTGCAGCTGTCTTCAAAGCCGTTCTCTTATTTTAAAGTGAATGTAAATTTTGGCTTATTAATTGTTACCTACTTGTTCACAATCTTATAAATATTCAAACCGCAATAATATTATTTTAAAATAAATTATGTTTATCATTATTTTTATCTATAAACTTATCTTCGTTCTATGCATTGAACTCCTCCCAACCGTCTTCTTCCTGTTTTTCTCCCTGCATCATTTTAATATCTACCGCCCACTCGATGAAGTCGGTTTGAATCGCGTTCCCGATCAGGGCTCTTATTTGCGCATGCGTTTACTATTTGGATGACAATACGCACATGCGTTCAACAATCAATACGCTGTAAACCTCGGCACCTCGTTTCACATTGCGCATGCGTTAATACTCCGTAACAAAGTTATAAACAAACGAGCATTGAGTTGGTAACGTCATCGGGTAGTTTGCGCATGCGCAGTAGATTCGCGTGACGTAGGGAACAACTGGCCTGACGCCCCGGGAGTGAGGAAAATAGTTCTAAATAGAAGTGTCAATCATCAAAATAATGTGGGACCATAATGGCGGGCAGAGGAATCGCCGATAAGAATACAACGTAAATTATTAACTATTTCTTTTTAGATTTCGATTTAGAGATTTTGATGAATGAAACTCACTTTTATTTTCGAAATTACACACTATGATGCAGAGCGAGTAGGTTGACTTTACATGCACTTTAACCTCTTACAATTATCAGTTAGTAAAGTTCTTCATCTTCACACCGGGTACGGCCATCTTGAGCTTTTAATTTGTTATGCAATTTTTAAAGGGATATGAACATAAAAAAAATATTTTTATGATTCAAATAGAACATAAACTCTTAAACAACTTTTAATTTTACTTCTATTATCAATATTGCTTCATTATTTTGGTATCCTTTATTGAATGAGCAGCAAATCACTACTGGGAGCTAGCTGAACACATTAGTAAGCCAATGACAATAGACATATGTGCAGCCACGAATCAGCAGCTAGCTCCCAGCTCCTTAGCCTACCTAGGTATGCTTTTCAGCAAAGGATACCAAAAGAACTAAGCAAGTTAGATAGAATAGAAGTAAATAGAAGTAAATTAGAAGGTTGTTTAAAATAGTAAGCTCTATGTAAATCATAAAATAAAAATGTTGGGTTTCCTATCCCTTTAACCCCTTAGTGACCGAGGACGTGCAGGGTACGTCTGAAAAAAAAAGGCAGTTAACGCCTGACGACGTACCCTGCACGTCCTCGGCTAAAGTGAGTGCTGGAAGCGATCAAGATCGCTTCCAGGCACTATTACAGTACTGCAGGGATGCCTCGATGTCTGGGCATCCTGCAGTGCTGTTACGGAGTGCCGGGACCGGAGCGATCACTCCCCCTTGAGTGATCACTTCCGGTTTTGCTCCACGTGGAGCCCGGCAAGTGCAGGCAGCAGAGCATCGGAAGCGATCGGACACGCTTCCGATGCTCTGCTAGTGTGCTAAGTGCCTCGGTGGGTCGAGGCACTTAGTTAGTATATAAATAAAATTAAAAATTAAAAAAAAAAAATATTATATAATATTAAAAAGCCCCACATATAGCGCCCCCCCCCTCCCCCATGAGGCTTCCAAAATGGCGATGCCCGGTGCATCATGGGGCATCTGGGGGTGTCCCTAGCCTGTCTCACCATAGGGGCAAGCTAAGGGTCACCCAATCTGAGCCTTCTTAGAAAAAAAAAAAAATAATAATAAAATACCCCATTTGTCTGATCATGTCAATATTTGTAAATATTGACTCTGATCAGTGTGGATCTCCCTCCCTCTCCTCACTTGCCATTTTGTTGGAGAAAGAGAGAGACCTGTATTTTAGCAGAGAGAGATTTATTTCTTTTATTTGTTAAAAAATTTAAAAATCCAAAGGCTCTTTTCAGAGCCATTAACCCCTAGCTTGCCAGTGATCACTATAAATCACTGGCTAGTAGCACAGCTGCACTTTTTTTTGCTGTCTGTGCATTTTTTTAGGGGTTAATTTTTGTTGTTGTATTTTTTTTAAAAAACTCAAAGGCTCCTTTCAGAGCCATTTAGCTAATTTAATTTAATTTAAAGACTATTTAACCCCTAGCTTGCCAGTGATCGCTATACATCACTGGCATAAGCATAGCTGTATTTTTTTGCTGTCTGTGCATTTTTTAGGGGTTAATTTTTGTTGTTGTAATTTTTTAAAAACCTAAACGCTCCTTTCAGAGCCATTTAGCTAATTTAATTTAATTTAAATAGTATTTAACCCCTAGCTTGCAGTGATCGCTATACATCACTGGCATTAGCATAGCTGTACTTTTTTGCTGTCTGTGATTTTTTTAGGGGTTAATTTGGTGTTGTTGTAATTTTTAAAAAAACCAAAGGCTCCTTTCAGAGCCATTTAGCTAATTTAATTTAATTTAAAGAGTATTTAACCCCTAGCTTGCCAGTGATCGCTATAAATCACTGGCAATTAGCATAGCTCTACATTTTTGCTGTCTGTGCATTTTTTTAGGGGTTAATTTTTGTTGTTGTAATTTTTTAAAAACCTAAACGCTCCTTTCAGAGCCATTTAGCTAATTTAATTTGATTTAAAGAGTATTTAACCCCTAGCTTGCCAGTGATCGCTATAAATCACTGGCATTAGCATAGCTGTACTTTTTTTAAAAAAAAACCCAAAGGCCATTTAGTTAATTTAATTTAAAGAGTATTTAACCCCTAGCTTGCCAGTGATCGCTATAAATCACTGGCATTAGCATAGCTGTACTTTTTTTAAAAAAAACCCAAAGGCCATTTAGTTAATTTAATTTAAAGAGTATTTAACCCCTAGCTCTGCCAGTGATCGCTATAAATCACTGGCATTAGCATAGCTGTACTTTTTTTAAAAAAACCCAAAGGCCATTTAGTTAATTAATTAATTTTGGTTTTCTGTGACAGATACAAAAATGTCTCAGAAAAGATATAGTGTTGAGGAGGCGTATGCCATCCTTGCGTCAGAGTCAGATGCCTCTATGTCTGACTCAGACCCCAATTTTGACCCTGCCATATGCTCAGATACTTCAATTAGATGCAGTCTCAACTGATAGTGATGTATCTGTGGCTGCTAGCCCCCCTGCCAGCCCCCCGGCTAGCCCCCCTGCCAGCCCCCCCTGCTAGAAGGAGGCGTGTTGCTGCCATTGCCGCTGAAGAGTGGGTAATCGCCTCATCTCCAGAGGCCAGATATCCCACCCTTCACAGCAAATGCTGGCATAAATATAGATGTGGCAGGTTATTTAGCCCCCAACAGTTTCTGGAGGTGTTTCTGGGTGATGATGTATTGGGGAACATTGTCGCCCAAACTAATTTATATGCCCATCAGTACCGTGCTGCAAAGCCTGAAACATATTTGGCAAAGCAGCAATGGGCCCCCATCAATGTGCCAGAATTTAAAAAAATTCTGGGCATTGACTATGCTGATGGGCATCATAAAGAAACCCTCCGTTCGCTCCTACTGGAGCAGTAGCCCCATCTGCTCTACCCCCATTTTCTCCCAGAGTATGTCGAGGCAGAGATATGAAATGATTCTTCATTTCATGCACTTCAGCGACAACAGCCTGTGCCCCCCTAGGGAGCATCCCCAATTTGACAGGCTGTATAAAATCGCCCCCTGATTACCCACTTTTCTGCCAGGTTTGCAGAGGCTTATACACCTGGAAGGAATATATGCGTTGATGAATCCCTGATGAAGTATAAGGGAAGGCTGGGATTCAAGCAGTATATTCCTTCCAAGCGCTCCAGGTATGGGGTAAAGGTGTATAAGCTCTGTGAGAGCGAGACTGGGTATACTCAGGCCTTCCGGGTGTATGAGGGAAAGGATAGCCACCTTGACCCTCCAGGTTGCCCAGAACATATGGGAACCACTGGCAAGATTGTCTGGGACCTGATATTACCCTAATGAACAAAGGGTATCACTTGTACTTAGACAATTTTTATACAAGTGTCCTTTTGTTCAAGCTACTGTATTGCTTTGATACAGTAGCTTTGCGGTACTATTAAAAAGAACCGCAAAGGTTTCCCCAGGACAACTTGTACGCACCCGGCTACGAAGGGGGGAGACCTCTGCTCTGCGCCAAGAGGAGCTGTTGGCCTCTGAAGTACAGAGACAAGAAGGATGTATACCTTCTTACCACCATCCACACAGAGAGGACGGTGGCGGTCTCTGTACGTGGCAGAGCTGAGATCATAAGGAAGCCAGTGTGCATCAAATCTTATAACCGGCTATGGGTGGGGTTGATCTGGCAGATCAGCTGCTGCAGCCCTACCTAATAATGCGGAAGACAAGGGCCTGGTACAAAAAGGTTGCAATTTACCTAATGCAGATTGCAACCCACAACGCTTTTTTGTTGTTCAAAAAAGCAAACCCCGGAATGAAACTGACTTTTTTACAATTTCAGCTCCAGATCATTTCGGGGATTTTGTACCATGATGCACCTGCTCCCCGGGCGGTGATGGGAGAGAGCAGAGTTGGGGCTACTCATTTTATTTTTAAAAATCCCCCTACTGCGCAAAGCAGAGACCACAAAAAAAAATGCAGAGTCTGTACCAAGAGGGGGCAGAGAAGGGACACTGTATATCACTGTCCTGATTGCCCTGGACAGCCTGGACTCTGCATTGGGGACTGCTTCAAGCGGTATCCATACAATGGTCAATTTTTAAAAAATAAATAAATTTGCTGTTATTTTTTTTTTTGTTATGTTTACTGTTAAATTTTTTGTTATTTTTTTACTTTTAATGTGCCAGATTTTTACATTTCACTAATATATTTTTTTTTTCTAAAATGGGGCTGTTCTTTTTTTTTTTTTTTACAAAAACCCCTGTCAACCTATGCATGGGGGACATAGGTGTACTCAGGGTGCCTAGCAGAAAACAACCTGTAGTATTTTTTTTTGCACTAACTTACAACAGTCTCTCCTAAATCATAGTCAAAAGCAATGTGTGTGTAAAAATGAAAATTGAAAAAATGCCACCATACACTTTCTCCAATTTTTTTAGCTAAAACAGTTACTTCAAATGCATCAAAGCACACCATATACAATACCTTGGGGTGTCAACATTTCAAAAATATGCACATTCATGGCAATAAATAAAAGTGGGGTTTACAATAGGCCCCCAAACTAAAGATAGGCCTATCAGAAGAAATACTCTCACTTAATAACTAAAATCACAAGTCATAAAATTGTAACATAACCTTCCCAAAATCCTGGCAAACCTATGCATGGGGGGCATAGGTGTACTCAGGGTGCCTAGCAGAAAACAACCTGAAGTATTTTTTTGCACTAACTTACAACAGTCTCTCCTAAATCATAGTCAAAAAGCAATGTGTGTGTAAAAATGAAAATTGAAAAAATGCCACCATACACTTTCTCCAATTTTTTTAGCTAAAACAGTTACTTCAAATGCATCAAAGCACACCATATACAATACCTTGGGGTGTCAACATTTCAAAAATATGCACATTCATGGAAACAAATAAATTGGGGTATGTTAAAATACCCCCAAAAAGACAATAGGCAAAGAAAATAAGTTAAATGTGAAAAAAAAATCACAAACGCATGTTGGACATTTGGCTTACACCCCCCGAACAAGCCAAGAAACTTATGCATAGGTGGTATCACTGTACTCAGGAGATGTTGGTGAACACATATTGGGGTCTTCTTTGGCAGTAAACACATAACAGGAGCTGAGAATTCATGTCTAAAGTACAATGTGTGTGAAAAATAACACACAAAAAATGACTGCCTAATAGTTTGACAAAGAATTAGTGCATGGAAAGTGTTAAAATACCAGCATTTGAAATACCCTAGGGTGTCTACTTTTCAAAAAATATATGGTTTGATGGGGGTAAATTACATTGGCCGGCTTCAGAAATGTCCTACATAGGACATGGGTGCATGGGATGTGAAAATTCCAAGTTGAAAAACTGGAATGCGCCCCCTAAAAATAAGGCCTTTTAGCCCCCAGAGAACCCAACACACCTATACATGGGTGGTATCACTGTAAATCAGGAGATGTTGTTGAATACATATTGAGGTTTTTTTTGGCAGTAACACATAACAGGGACTGAGAATATATGCCTAAAGTACAATGTGTGTGAAAAAATAATGCAAAAAAATGACTACCTAAAAGTTTGACAAAGACTAGTGGTTGAATTAGTGCATGGAAAGTGTTAAAATACCAGCATTTGAAATACCCTAGGGTGTCTACTTTTCAAAAATATATGGTTTGATGGGGGTAATTTACATTGGCCGGCTTCAGAAATGTCCCAAATAGGACATGGGTGCATGATGACAGATGTGAAAATTCCAAGTTGAAAAACTGGAATGCGCCCCCTAAAATTAAGGCCTTTTAGCCCCCAGAGAACCCGACACACCTATACATGGGGGGTATCACTGTACTCAGGAGATGTTGTTGAATATATATTGAGGTTTTTTTTGGCAGTAACACATAACAGGGACTGAGAATATATGCCTAAAGTACAATGTGTGTGAAAAATAATGCAAAAAAATGACTACCTAAAAGTTTGACAAAGACTAGTGGTTGAATTAGTGCATGGAAAGTGTTAAAATACCAGCATTTGAAATACCCTAGGGTGTCTACTTTTCAAAAATATATGGTTTGATGGGGGTAATTTACATTGGCCGGCTTCAGAAATGTCCCAAATAGGACATGGGTGCATGATGACAGATGTGAAAATTCCAAGTTGAAAAACTGGAATGCGCCCCCTAAAATTAAGGCCTTTTAGCCCCCAGAGAACCCGACACACCTATACATGGGGGGTATCACTGTACTCAGGAGATGTTGTTGAATACATATTGAGGTTTTTTTTGGCAGTAAACACATAACAGGGACTGAGAATATATGCCTAAAGTACAATGTGTGTGAAAAATAATGCAAAAAAATGACTACCTAAAAGTTTGACAAACACTAGTGGTTGAATTAGTGCATGGAAAGTGTTAAAATACCAGCATTTGAAATACCCTAGGGTGTCTACTTTTCAAAAATAATATGGTTTGATGGGGGTAATTTACATTGGCCGGCTTCAGAAATGTCCCAAATAGGACATGGGTGCATGATGACAGATGTGAAAATTCCAAGTTGAAAAACTGGAATGCGCCCCCTAAAATGAAGGCCTTTTAGCCCCCAGAGAACCCGACACACCTATACATGGGGGGTATCACTGTACTCAGGAGATGTTGTTGAATACATATTGAGGTTTTTTTTGGCAGTAACACATAACAGGGACTGAGAATATATGCCTAAAGTACAATGTGTGTGAAAAATAATGCAAAAAAATGACTACCTAAAAGTTTGACAAAGACTAGTGGTTGAATTAGTGCATGGAAAGTGTTAAAATACCAGCATTTGAAATACCCTAGGGTGTCTACTTTTCAAAAATATATGGTTTGATGGGGGTAATTTACATTGGCCGGCTTCAGAAATGTCCCAAATAGGACATGGGTGCATGATGACAGATGTGAAAATTCCAAGTTGAAAAACTGGAATGCGCCCCCTAAAATTAAGGCCTTTTAGCCCCCAGAGAACCCGACACACCTATACATGGGGGGTATCACTGTACTCAGGAGATGTTGTTGAATACATATTGAGGTTTTTTTTTGGCAGTAACACATAACAGGGACTGAGAATATATGCCTAAAGTACAATGTGTGTGAAAAATAATGCAAAAAAATGACTACCTAAAAGTTTGACAAAGACTAGTGGTTGAATTAGTGCATGGAAAGTGTTAAAATACCAGCATTTGAAATACCCTAGGATGTCTACTTTTCAAAAATATATGGTTTGATGGGGGTAATTTACATTGGCCGGCTTCAGAAATGTCCCAAATAGGACATGGGTGCATGATGACAGATATGAAAATTCCAAGTTGAAAAACTGGAATGCGCCCCCTAAAATTAAGGCCTTTTAGCCCCCAGAGAACCCGACACACCTATACATGGGGGGTATCACTGTACTCAGAAGTTGTTGTTGAACACATATTGAGGTGTTTTTGCTCAATAACATATAATAGGAACTGAGAATCCATGCCTAAAGTACAATGCGTGTGAAAAATAACACACCAAAATGACTACCCAAAAGTTTGACAAAGACTGGTGGTTGAATTAGTGCATGCAAAGTGTTAAAATACCAGCATTTGAAATACCCTAGGGTGTCTACTTTTTAAAAATATATGTTTGATGGGGGTAATTTGCATTGTCCGGCTTCAGAAATGTCCCAAATAGGACATGGGTGCATGACGACAGATGTGAAAATTCCAAATTAAAAAAACTGGAATGCGCCCCCCTAAAAATAAGGCCTTTTAGCCCCCAGAGAACCCAACAGACCTATACATGGGTGGTATCACTGTACTCAGGAGATGCTGCTGAAGGCATATTGGGGTGTTATTTGGCAGTAACCCTTAACGTTCTCAGTAAATGTATTCTTGAATTGCTATTTTGTCAAAAAATCACCATTTTTTTTTTTTTTTTTTCAAACTTTGGCATAGATTGGTGGTAAAATAGTTGCATGGAAAGAGTCAAAATACTCCATGTTTAATACCTTAGGTTGTGTTCTTTTAAAAAAATATATATATGTGAAGGGTTAATCAGGGATTCCTGACAGATATCAGTGTTCCAATGTAACTATCGCTAATTTTTTTAAAATTTTTTTGGAAATAGCAAAGTGCTACTTGTACTTATTGCCCTATAACTTGCAAAAAAAGCAAAGAACATGTAAACATTGAGTATTTCTAAACTCAGGACAAAATTTAGAAACTATTTAGCATGGGAGTTTTTTGGTAGTTGTTGAAGTGTAGGAGATTTTGAGGGTCAAAGTTAAAAAAGTGTGTTTTTTTCAATTTTTTTCCTCATATTTTATAAAATTTTTTATAGTAAATTATAAGATATGATGAAAATAATGGTATCTTTAGAAAGTCCATTTAATGGCGAGAAAAACGGTATATAATATGTGTGGGTACAGTAAATGAGTAAGAGGAAAATTACAGCTAAACACAAACACCGCAGAAATGTAAAAATAGCCTTGGTCCCAAACGGACAGAAAATGGAAAAGTGCTGCGGTCATTAAGGGGTTAAACTGTGCAAAAAACTGCAAAAATGTAACGCTTCTGTCCTCTATTATGTGAGCTAAGTTGCAGTGCAAATTACAGCTGTCAAAAAAACTGGTAACATCACTGACAGTTCCCTGCATCTGTCGCAGGATGCAGCAATATACACGATACAAGATGGCGGTGTCCAGTATAAAATGCAGAAATGTACCAACTGGATTCTGTAATGATTTGAAATAAGAGAATGGCTTTAAAAAGAGTAAAGAGGTAAATCAATAGAATGATGAGTAGTAACTTGCTACAGCAGTTTTAATGTCCCTTTAAAGAAAAAGCAGTCAAAATAAATAAAGTTTTTCACAAGGCATATTATAGCCTGTAGGTCCAAATTATATATTTTTGGTTCATGCACAAACACCTTGAAAATGATTACAAAATATGAAAATGTAATTTATTTATTTTTTAAGTTTTAAGGTATTTAAGTAGAAAGGGCTCCAAATTGTTTATGCATTTGTAAATATGTGTTTATATGTTTATATATGTATGCATATATAAATACATAAATACACATGCATACACAAATATATACCTGTACACATATTTAGACACACACACAAGCACTTTCTTTTAACCCTTACACCTAACACTAGGGGGTAAATTTATCAAGCAGCGAATGCTGCAATCTACCCCCGTAGTTTCAGGTTCCTCTGAAACTGAAGTTAAGAAGCAGCGATCTTAAGACCACTTCTCCTTAACTCGTCCGCCACCTCCGATCAGGTAATTGACATCCCCTGTGCAAGGGGCGGCATTGCACAAGCATTTCACGAGAAATTCTTGTGCAATGATAAATGCCGACAGCTATCAATGTGCGACGGACATGATCCGCTACAGCGGATCATGTCCGCCCGCACAATGATGAATCCGCCCCTTGGTCTTCACTTGCGCCAACCCGATGCATGCTAATTTAGTTTGCGCTTGTGCAAACGTGCTTAATTTCAACTTGAAATACATGCGTAAATTAGTGAGGTTTTGATATGGCTTATAGCGACTCATGCTAACAATAGCATGCCACTTTTAATCTAACCTTTAATTGGGGGATTAAATTAAGACCTGCTCATAAAACTAATATACTTTAAATTTTGAGCATAGTCATTTGTTCTATCATAGACTCCATCTATCTCTCTCTTTTTCTCTCTTTCTGTCTCTCTCTTTCCCAGCTTATTGAATCTTTTAATGTGTTTGAAAGTTTTTATAATAAAGCTGAATCTGTAACTGTGTGTGCTTATAGCAGCATTTAGCTGATTAAACGAGACAGGCGAGAATTTAATAAGTCAAGGAAGATAGCACGTTTAAACATAAGTGTTATTCCTACGGTCCCTGTGTGCAAATAATAGAAGGAAGATTGTCACATCCACTATTATGCAATTAGATTAGCATAGTTTGCAGTGATATGTGTGTTAGTAAGCATATAAATATTTTAAACTGTTACATTAATAACCAAGGAAGAAAATGAAGGAATAACTTTAAGGTCACCCTGATAGTGTTAGTATTATTTTTGGTGCGAAATCTCATCTGTCTGATAAATAACATGAAGCTGTTTCTGAAAATGTTTGTATGTTTTGTCTATCTCGTTTAGTTTTAACTTCAGTCTATTTAACACATTAGTTCAAGTTTGTTCTACAAGAATAGTTCACGTAAACTGTGATATTTTCAAAGATATATATATATATATATATATATATATATATATATATATATATATATATATATATATATATATATATATATATATATATATATATATATAGAAGAGTTATGCTATGGTCTCCAAATGTATTCACCTTGTTAAATTAAATGGACAGTCTAATCAAAAAAATATATTTTTTATAATATAGATAACATGTAATTACCCATTGCCCCACTTTGCACAACCAACATTGTTACATCAATATACTTTATAAACTTTAAACCTCTAAATTTACAGCCTCTTATCTCTGTGCATTTTTATAGCATTTCACAGCATAGATACTGTTAGTTGAAATTTTCAAATTTGTATAAACACGATTGTCAATCTTATAAGAACATTGTATATTCTATACAACTTATTAAAAACGTTATTTAGTTTGTTTCAAAACCTCTAAATGAAATATATTTATACAATAATCAACAAATATATATATAAAAAATGTTGCACTTGTAAACAGAAAATATCATTGATTTCCCCTACATATATTGAATAATTCTTTTTATTTTTAATTTTAAAAACCCATAAAGAAAAAAGCATAGTGTTTTCATTTCTCATAATTAGTTATTACTTATTCGTTGTGCTTATCCTTTTTCTTTTTTATTGAGAATCAACAATCAAACATGGGGGCCTATCTATCAAGCTCTGAATGGAGCTTGATGCCCCGTGTTTCTGGCGAGCCTGCAGACTCGCCAGAAACAGCAGTTATGAAGCAGTGGTCACAAAGACCGCTGCTCCATAACCTGTCCGCGTGCTCTGAGCAGGGGGACAGACATCGCCGGACTTCAACCCGATCGAGTACGATCGGGTTGATTGACACGCCCCTGCTGACGGCTGATTGGCCGCAAGTCTGCAGGGGGCGGCGTTGCACCAGCAGCTCTTGTGAGCTGCTGGTGCAATGCTGAATATGGAGAGCGTATTGCTCTCCGTATTCAGCGAGGTCTGGCAGACCTGATCCGCACTGTCGGATCAGGTCCGCCAGACTTTGGTAAATAGAGGCCAAAGTCTCACATTTTGAGTAAGTAAATTAGTAAATGGGTGGGGGCACGCAGGCCCTGTAATCTGAAGGACACATGAAGGGAATGGATGGACACGCAGGTCCAATTTGGTCTTTACAAAAGTAACAGTCTGTGCATAATCCTTCCATCTCATTTAAAGGGAGATCTAAGACAGTAATGACATTAAAAGAAGTAAATACATTCAAGATACAAGATACAGCCATAGTGCAGAGAACGAAATCTGGGGCGGGAGGGGGAGGAAGAGGGTACAGTTACTGATGGAGTCTTGTTCTAGTTGTATCACAGAATTCAAATAGGGCGTTCCATAAGCAATGAGATGGCTAAAAAATGTATGTACTGGAAGGGAAAAGGGTCTTATAGTTATCAGGGTGCTGTATGGGGGTCCTGAGTTAGGGTATTTGGGAACCAAAGTGTGTTGTATTTGTCTTTCCAGTCTGTCCAGGTAAGTTCAAACAAGTCAGATTTTTTAAGCGAGTGGAATATGTCTTTTTTCCATGGTATATACATAAGCTATTGTATTTAAAACTTCAGGTCATTTCAGGTTTCCTTTTTCCAGGATCTGGCAATATTAGTTTTGATGGAGAAAAAAATAAATATACATAGTAATCTGTGGTGTAATGGGAGGCTCTGCAAGCCTATGTGTAAAAGTGCCATAGCAGAAGTTCTTGGCACATGGATAATCATTTTAGATAGGACTAAGAAACACGAGTTCTAAGTGTGTTTGATCTAAGGGCATTCCCACCATATGTAGAACAAATTGCCTGAGTGACCACACTTTTACCAACAGAGAGGGGGAATAAGTTTCATACATAGTCACACAGTGTAGAGTTTTTTTCTAGTTAATGTAAGTGTTTGTTGCCATATATGAGGTGGGATAGTGATATTTAGAAGAGAGTCCCATCTAGAGAGATGGGGTGCTAGTGTAGGGGGAATGGTATCTTCTAACAGGTTATAGTGTGTGGACAATGATTTGTGTAGCCTGTGGCCCATCTGCCAGATGGATTCCCAGGGAGTAAGGGGATGGGAGAGTTTGTGTGCAAATCCCCAGCTTATGAGGCAGCTCTTGATCCTGGTAAATTCAAAGTGGAGAAAAGGAGGAATGTTTGTAGGGTTTTTCTAACTGATCTAAAGTGATAAAGTTATGCTGAGAGGAAGATGACCAAAGATCAGAGACTCGTTTGATGCCTAAGTTGGCCCATTTATTCGGGTGAGTTTCTCTTAAGCCTGTGAGCAGGCAAAACGAAAGGATGGGGTCCAGTGTCAAGTATAGTTAAGATAAAAACAGTACTTTATTGATAAAAGTTAAAATTGCCAGCATGGGTTGGAGGGTACAACAGTGCAAATAGGTGTGTGAGCGTGGCACCAGTGGCTTACATGTTTCGGCGTGCAGCCGTAATCATAGCCTAAGGTGTCACATATGTGAAAACATTTTAAAAAGCTTAAGGAATTTTCGAATAGGTTAAAGCCTAAAATACAAATACACGCCCAGCACAACAGCCTGAAATGAGGTTAACCCCTTACACAAATAGCTAATAGCATAGAAAAAGGTAAGTAGGAAGAAAAGAGGAAAAGCAGAGCATATAAAGTTATAATAAACAGACATAAGTACCTATGTCTAAATCGTTATATATACAGCCTAAAATGCAATACAGCTTATAATACATTAACAATCAAAATCTAAACAAGCCTAGTAGATTTATATCAGTCTAAATTCGGGTAGGCATATTGGTACTCATAAAGATTAGATAAATATGCATAAACACTCGGGCTAATATTTTATATTTTATATATATTTTGGTTGAATTAAACATAATAGAGTACAAAACGTATAGCAGGATATATTATTATAAATATATATGTAAATATACACTATACTGCAGATTAAGTAGTAGTACTATGTAGGACCAAACAGGGCTGGGAGGACACAAGAGAGACCTAAGAAGGACAGAGAAAACACAGAAGAAAAAGAGAGAGAATAGTGGACAACATGATTCACTCCCAAAAATTAATGAGATCATATTTGGATTTTAGACCAAATGGGAGTCTGGTTTGTAGGACAAAAATCCAATAAACTTCACGTTTGGCCAGAATGCTCTCTAGATTACCTCCTCTATTTGGTACCTGACCTTTCTCAATAGCAGCCCATCTAAAAGAGTTAAGACTGCAGTCATGTTAGGTGGCAAAATGTTGCACTAACGGAGTGGTAGATGTACCCCTAGATATAGTGGAGAAATGCTCCCTTATACTGGAGTTGATGTCTCTTGAGGTTAGTTCTACATATTGGACATTGCATTTAGTGCAGGAGATAAGATGAATTACATCAGTGCTCTTACAATTTAGACATGTCTTTATGTGGTATGTTTGACCACTCACTGCAGAGGTAAATTCTGAGGTTACCTGTGCATAATCGCAGGGTTTGCACTTGCGATGGCCACATCTAAACACTCCTGAATGTCTAAGCCAGGAGCTAGATGGATGTGTTGTCTGTTTAAGTTGGGTAGGAGATAGGATAGGGGCCAATGTGGGGCATTTTTTGTATGAACACCTAATGCCTTCCCTAACAGTCTAAGTAAGTTTGTCGTCTGCGGCCAAAAGAGGAAAATGTTTCCTAATAATGCTGCAGATTTGTAGATATTGGGCACTAAAGTTAGTCACAAAATAAACTCCTTTAAATCCACCTGTGCTGTTAGTAGGCTTGTCCTTTAGAAGAATATCCCTCGCAAGATTATCTACTTTGTTTTTTGCTTCCACAATATGAATACGAGCATATTTCCTCTCTTTCAGTCTAGTCTCTAGCAACTTAGCCTCCTGCACATAATCTGTTTGTCTACTGCAGTTTCTTTTCAGCCTGACAAATTGTCCTTTTGCTACTGCATATGAGGTGTTCTTGGGATGACAACTGGAGGCATGGAGGAGGGTATTGCCAGAGATAGATTTACGGTAGACTTTGGTGTCAATGGAGCAATCTGTGTTCCCTATAAGACATAGGTCAAGATAATTCATGCTGGTAGAGTCTGAAGTGTAAGTGAAACTGAGATTCACATTGTTGTGATTAAGCCATTCCATAAAAGAAACAATGTAAGAGTGGGGACCAGACCAAATCAAAAGAAGGTCATCTATATATCTTTTGAAAAGTGTACATGTGACCAAAAGGGGTTACTATCTCCAAAGATGCTATCCAACTCCCATCTGCCAAGATACAAATTAGCATAAGAGGGGGCAAACTTTGCCCCCATGGCAGTGCTGCATCTCTGGAGATAGTAACGCCCCTCAAAAAAGAAAAAATTGTGAGTTTGAAGAAATTCCAATATACACACTATGTACATCTGAAACTCTGAGGTGTAATCTGTGCATTTGCACAGAAAATATTCTACTGCCTCAATGCCTTTAGAGTGGGGATTAGAGGAGTATAAGGAAACAGCATCTACTGTAATCCAAGTGAATTGGGCTTCCCATATTAAACCAGCCAAGAGTTTAAGTATGTGTTTGGAGTCCCTAGTGTATGATGGAACTGTGCTGACTATAGGTTGAAGAATGGCATCTAGCCACTGGGAAAGTTGTTTCAGTAGCAAATCATCACCACTAACAATAGGGCAATCCTTCACATTAATTAAAGACTTGAGGACCTTCGGGAAATGGTGGAACATGGGAATCTTAGGGTAAGGAACGTTTAGAAAAAAAGCTGTGTGTTCTTCTAGAAACCCATGTTCAACTTCATCATCCAGAATGTCCACTAGAAGTCTCCAGTGTATATGAACAGTCCATACTAGATCAGGTTTTTCCCTTGGGTCTTTTGCCACAGGGTGTGGGAGGGACACCTGTAATCAACCAAGTGAACCAAGAGAGGTATCAATTGAGAGGCAATCGCACACAGACAAAATACAAATGAACAACGTAATTAATATTGCACTTGTTAACAGAAAATATCATTGATTTCCCTTACATATATTGAATAATTCTGCTGGCCATTACAATACTATCTCAAATGAAAAGTGTTCAAAAATTCAAAAAATAAAATAAGAAGAAATTAAGAGCAGTATATCCTCCCTTTTCAGTATATCTCCTTCATATGCTAATAGACTACTGAACACCACAGGTTACAATTTCTTTTTTTACTTTTATTTTTAATTTTAAAAACCCATAAAGAAAAAAGTAGAGTGGTTTCATTTCTCATAATTAGTACTTATTCATTGTGCTTATCCTTAATGATACTTGAGGACCAACCATCTCAAATAGTCCTAATATTATAAATACTAATATTAATAACTATCAGTAAGACTAATTGATAGTACGTTAATGTGCATACCACATTCCTAGTATATTCTCACAAAAGAGATTCTTATATTTAGCCCACAGAATGAAATCCTAGTATTCTATCAAAAAGGCTGCAAGGTCAATGGGGTCCATTTATCATTCTGCGGATGAACATGTTCCGCTATAGCAAACCTTATGAACCTTCTTGTTAACTGTTGGTACAATACCGCCCCCTACAGATTCGCACTAGCAGGGGTTGTCAATCAACCCAATCATATTCGATCGGGTTGATTTCTGTCCGCCACCTCAGAGGAGACAGACAGGTTATGGAGCAGCGGTCTTGAGACCGCTGCTTCATAACTTGTGTTTCTGAAGGCTCGCCAGAAACACGGGGCATCAAGCTCCGTTGGAAGCTTGATAAAAAGATCCCAATGTCCTTGTTGAGGCCATAGGGAACCTGTGAATGCAAAGTGTGAATCCAATAGGTTTCCCTTCTCCTAAGTTGCAATTCCCTATTGCCCATCCTCTCACTGATAGATACATGCCCCAAGATGGTTGCCTTAAGACCTGTAGAGTCCATACCATGGAATGCTCTGAAATGGGCAGACAGATTTTTGTGATTTCTCGCCTATTTTGATGTTTGTCAAATGTTCAGCCAATCTCTTTTTGAAGGGTCATGTTGTACGCCCTATTTATTGAAGGCCACACAAACATTCAGTTAGGTAAACCATATGGTCTGTCTTGCAATTACAGGGTGCATTCATTTTACAAATCTTTCCATTGGTACTTGATTCAATCTCTTTAGTGGATTTATTCCAATTATAGTGGTGTTCACAGGCCACACAATTCAAACAATTGCACTTAAAAAAAACAATTGTCATTCTTCCAAGCCAGTTATGATTTGTTCTCTTTTTTTAACTGGCTAAAGCTAGAATATTCTTGAAATTTCTGTTCTACCTAAAACAATTCTTGGATCTCTATCAATCGTATTTTTTAAAAGATCATCTTTTTGCAACAGATGTCAGTGTTTCTTTAAAATAGACCTGATGTCATTAGACCCTTCATTATAGATAGTTATAAAACTCACAGTATCTCCTTTATGTTTTATTTTCTTTCCCTTTCCTGTTTGCAATAATGATTGTCTATTTTCTTTGCTTTTTTGTACGCCCTAATTCCCCTTTTTGATAGCCTCTCTCCATAAACCTATCTTTCAGGAGATCTGATTCTTTCTCGAAATCTTCCATCCTAGAACAATTTCCCCTGAGTCACTGAAATTGTCCATAGGAGATATTTTGAATCCAGTCTGGGTTATGATTGCTAGTAGCATAAAGATATCTGTTGCAATCAGTGTCTTTCTTATGTAACCTAGTTTGAATCTCATCATTCTCATGGAATACGACAATGCAAATCCTACATTTCTATGTATGGGATTTGAATATATATAAAGTAATTATATCACCATTCAAGCACCTTTTTTCTAGAAAAACAGACCCAGTTTGACTAACCTCTCCATATAGTCTAAATGTTTCACTTCCTTATTAGTTTTGTGTAGTTTTTTTCTAAGTCTGCAATGTTCTTTTTTTTATATTGGTCCCCAAAACTGCACTCCATACTCAAGGTGAGGTCTTACCAGGTATTGATATAGCAAAAAATGATGCTTTCCTCCCTTGGTTGATACACTGATTAATATACTGACCAAAATTAAATCCTGTGCATAAATATGAAAGAAGACTATTATTTATACCTGGCAGGATTATATTTACACCACTATTGCTCCTACACATAGACTTATCAGATACTTCATGACTTCTCAAACCCCTTTTACTTAGCCATTATTTACATCCCATAAATATCTGCTTAATAAACTATACATTGCCAAGTATATTTCAAAGAGCACATAGAACACAAAATGCAACATAATAGGGGTTAATTGTATTGTTTAAGCACGAGTAGTGAAGAAGACAGTGACACCCTTGTGTGAGAAACCTCTCATATGTCTTAATTTCATGATTAAAATCTTTGTCCTGCTGTCAAAACCAAAGTCAGACCAGACCTCACAACATTTCCTGTAGAGTATCCACTACAGGGAGGCTAGAGGCTAAAGCTTTGGCAAGATTGTCTAATACATCTCATCAGCCCTGCAAGATCCCTCAAAGATGTTTAGAATCAGAGCTGCTTATATTGTTATGCTGGGCTCTGGGTATGCATGGGAGACAAATACAGTACAATATAATGATCAACAAATATCCCTAAAGATTTTGCATGATTTCTCTCCATGTCAGCGAGGTTTTGATCATTAGACCTAAAGACTATGGTCGTGTTACTCAAGGCTGTGGGTGGAGCTAGGCATAACATGGGCAGATTGAAGGAGTGGCTAGCAATCCCCAGCATACCATGACAATTATAAGATAGAGCTTGTGGGAAATACACTGGTTCAGAACTACCTAACCATTGTGAGCTCTTATACAGCAGCCTAATTTAAAGGTAACATTGTTTTGATCAGATTGACTTTAAACAACAGTAACAATAAGAAATGTGTATTAATTAAAAACAACAAATACTAGCCACTTTAAATTAATCTAAATAAACCCAATATATATATATATATTTTTCAAAATAAACATGAACATTAAAATGTTTAAGTTTATTCTCATAAACTATATTGTTACTCCCGGGTAATGAACATTTAAATTCAATATTTAAATCTGCATGCGAGCATTCTAATATTACATTTGATATATAAACATTGACATTCAATATTTAACCCCGTCACTTCCGGGACTTTCAGAGAAAAACTAGCCCAGAATAATGTTTAGCATTTTTGCTATCACTCCATTCAAACAGAAATGGAGCGTTGTTTTTTTTTAATTACCTGTCAAAACGATGTATATTTTTTAAGTAGACAAACCAAGGTATTGATCGAGACTCACCATATTGCCGCTTTAAAAGGGACACATATGAAAAATACATGTCAGGGCAAATGTTTTGAATAATGTTCCATTATAAGAACCCTGACATGTGTATTTTTCATATGTGTCCCTTTTAAAGCAGCAATATGGTCACTAAGCCTATTTTGGTAAATTTCATGCCACCATTTTACCGCCAAATGCAATCAAATAAAAAAAATCATTAACTTTTTCACAAACTTTGAGTTTCTCACTGAAATTATTTACATACCGCTTGTGCAATCATGGCACAAATGATTGTAAAAGCTTTTCTGGGATCCCCTTTGTTCAGAAATAGCAGACATATATGGCTTTGCCATTGCTTCTAGGTAATTAGAAGGCCACTAATTGCAGCTGTGCACACAACACACGTATATAATTCCTGGCAGTGAAGGGGTTTATTAGATAGCTTTTAAAGTTAATTTTAGCTTTAGTGTAAAGATTACCTTCCCACCTGACATTTCCCACTCCTGATCCCTACCTGATCCCTCCCAAACAGCTCTCTTCCCTCCCTCACTCTCCACTGGTAACCCGCATCTTAGGTACTGGCAGACAGTCTGCCGATATGACAATTTAAGGCATTTTTTTATATTACACTTCTTTATTAAATGTTATTATATTATATGCTGTGTAAGATCCACCCTTACCCTCCAACCTCCCTGATCCCTCCTAAACAGCTCTCTAACCCTCTCCCCCTCTGACTATTGTCTGCCATCTTAGGTACTGGCAGCTGGCAGCCAGTTCCTATAACACTCTTTTATATATTATTTTTTTTTACTTTTTAAAATATTTTTTTTTCATTTTCTGTAGTGTAGGGGTCCCGCCCCCATCTCCCACGATTCTCAGTTAGAGATCCCCCACCCCAACCCCCTTTTTCTATAGAGTAGCTGCCCCATCCCTCCATGTCCTTTTTTTGGTAGCAAAGGGTCCTCCCACTCCCACCCCCTCTCCCCTCCACTACTGGGCCACCCACCCGCCTCCCGCATTCCCTCCCACACCTCCCACCATCATTTGGAACCGGAGCACCAATCAATCTCCAGTTCCATATACGGGCAGATGTCTGGAGCTCAGGAACTCCAGCTCTCGGCTGTAACTTAATAGCCGAGACTGCTGGAGCATCCTGAATCTCAGACGTATATATACGTTGTGCGGTACAATAGGCAAAGTGCCACACAACGTATATATATATATATATATATATATATATCAGATTTGGTGAAGGGGTTAACTACTAATATTTGTTCTATAGAGATATTTAATTGAAAAAATTAATTAATCTTTTTCTTTCTATTCTCTGGGACTTACTTATGGATTACCATATTTTTGAATAGTTGGGCCATTATATTACCTAAAGGGACATTTTACTCTTCCATATAAGGGCTAGATTACGAGTGGTGCGCTAGCTGTTACGTGTAAACAAAATCAGGTCTATCGCAGGTATTTGCACGTGTCAGACGTAGCATGTGTATTACAAGTTGAATGTAAACTCGTTTGCTTGAGCGCAATTGAATTTAACAAGTGTCGGGATAGCATGACTTCAGAGCTCTGTTTACCTATTACTCTCAAATAAAAAGTGTGACAAAAACATCAAGAATACATTTAACAGTACAGTTACGCTCATAATAATACTGTCTGATCAAAATTATTTAAAAAAAAAAAAGCAATAAAAAGTTATAAGGGCTCAAAGATATGAGTTCTCATGGAAGAAGAAATAAAAAGTCTTCAAAGGGCTTTAACATAGAGACATACATGCACATGTCTAAATATGTATATGTATGCATATATATATATATATATATATATATATATATATATATATATATATGCATAAATGTGTGAACATATGTATTTCTGTGTTTTACTGCATATTTACTTACATATTTAACATTCCAATGTTCTTCACTTACAGGATAATGTCCTTTTTATTCTTAAATACATATTTCTATACATAAGTATATATGTATATATAGATATGTATTTTACATGAATAATATCAGATTTATATAGAAATATATCTATAATAATACAAATTACATTATTTTCTAGGTGAAGAACATAGGAATGTAAAATATGCATTTTGTGCATGACGTTTCTCTATTTAGATCGTAATGCAGTAGGGTAAGTGCACATAAACATTTACTATTTTTAAGGCACCCTATTGAAATATTACATATAAAATATTTGTAAAAAATTATCAAAAATGATTAAACATACTGTAAAATATTTTAAATGATCCTTAGAATATATCTATATATTTTACAGTATATTTAATCATTTTTAATGGAATGGCAGTTTCATCAGGTTTCAAAATGGCAGCACCCATAATTAGAGGTGGTTCATGAAATCTATTTAGTGTTTAATGTCCCTTTAAATCTTAACAAAAAACATTGGTTTATACAGGGCAGGAAAATTATTATTTTTTAAAATAAACAACTTTTACATTTTGAAATGTTCTCTTTTGTATGAAGCAAAGCAAAACATTGAATAGATCAGAAGAAACAAATCCCATATGGGATTGAAGGCCCAAGTTGTCATTAACTGTGCAGCCATTACTTAACTTAATTACTAACATAACTTAACATAACTAAAATAAACAAAAGAGACAGATTGTTGGTGAAAGACCGCAAGCGGTCGCATTTATTGAACATGACAACAGAAAACCGACTGTTAACTGGGATGGCGGCGCATTGAGTCACTGGTCTACTCAAGTTAAACAAGAGGTCAAGGCACCAACCGGCGTGTGCAACGGAGCCTCTTGGCGCTCTGCCCACTGCAATGACACTAAGGGGCTTGCAAGAAGTTTGCGTGACCCGCCTACTCGAGAATGACACCATAGACACACACCTAGAGTTAGTGGGACCTTCCTTTCAGCCTGGTCAGCACTCCACCCCATTAGTTGTCATAAGGTGGAAACAAGGGGTCAAGACCTCCCACCACAAGAGGCACCAGGACAAAATTACTCTTGCTGCCAACCTCTCAATCCAATTACTATTACCTTAAAGGTGGGTCGCCAAAGTGAGCCTCAAATTTGACAAAAACAAATCCATGCCTACATCGTTCAAATGAACTCCATCAGGTCTGAATACATTTTTCTTGTTGACCGTAATATTGTCATGACGAAT